>NC_069509.1:135987708-136190208 GCF_027579735.1 Bombina bombina | reverse complement strand
TGTGGCTCTGGGGACAGCACAGCTTCCTGTGAGTGCCAGTGGCACCCAGGGCTGAGCATGTTGCAGGGTCATGGGATGTGTACCCGGTCCGGTATGAGAGTGCAGTTCCCTTCCGTGTTTTGTATATGTCTAGGGTGGTTACATATTCCTGTGCACCCTTCCCTTGTTTTCAGTTTGTTTGGATTTGAAAGCTTGCATTGTGTGGCTGTTTTAGGGTCTCAGGTATTGGAAAGGACCTTGACGTGGTACCTGAGCTTGTCCCATTTGGCCAGATTCGGTGACTAACCTTTCCATTTTTGCTTTTAAATCTTAGCTGAGAGCTTGTAAGTGAGTGCTGGGTTTTCTCTGTGTGTTGTATTAATTTGTTTTGTAATTTTCCCTATGGTTCTTGCACCCAGACCTGTCTGGGGTTAACTGCTTGTGGCTCTGGGGACAGCACAGCTTCCTGTGAGTGCCAGTGGCACCCAGGGCTGAGCATGTTGCAGGGTCATGGGATGTGTAGCCGGTCCAGTATGAGAGTGCAGTTCCCTTCCGTGTTTTGTATATGTCTAGGGTGGTTACATATTCCTGTGCACCCTTCCCTTGTTTTCAGTTTGTTTGGATTTGAAAGCTTGCATTGTGTGGCTGTTTTAGGGTCTCAGGTATTGGAAAGGACCTTGACGTGGTACCTGAGCTTGTCCCATTTGGCCAGATGCGGTAACTAACCTTTCCATTTTTGCTTTTAAATCTTAGCTGAGAGCTTGTAAGTGAGTGCTGGGTTTTCTCTGTGTGTTACATATATATATATATATATATATATATATATATATATACATACACACACATATACATGCATACACACAAATATACATATACACACATATACATATATACACACACAAATATACATATATGTGTGTAAATAAATAACATTTCCCTGATTTCTAAAGAAGGAAAGGAACGTGACAGCAAAATAATGTATAGGTCCTTTAAAAAGTACATTATTAATAATATAATAATATACAGTGGATATAAAAAGTCTACACACCCCTGTTAAAATGTCAGGTTTCTGTGATGTAAAAAAATGAGACACAGATAAATCATTTCAGAACTTTTTCCACCTTTAATGTGACCTATAAACTGTACAACTCAATTGAAAAACAAACTGAAATATTTTACGTAAAGGTAAATAAAAATAAAAAACTAAAATAATATGGTTGCATAAGTTGTGAACACCCTTAAACTAATACTTAATTTTTTGGGTATGAGTTTTTCAGCATGGCACATCTTGACTTGGCAAGATTTGCCCACTCTTCTTTGCAAAAAAACTCTAAATCTGTCAGAATGCAAGGGCATCTCCTGTGCACAACCCTCTGCAGATCACCCCACAGATTTGGAATTGGATTCAGGTCTGGGCTCTGGCTGGGCCATCCCAAAACTTTAATCTTCTTCTGGTGAAGCCATTCCTTTGTTGATTTGGATGTATTCTTTGGGTCATTGTCATGCTGAAAGATGAAGTTCCTCTTCATGTTCAGCTTTCTAGCAGAAGCCTGAAGGTTTTGTGCCATTATTCTCTGGTATTTGGAACTGTTCATTATTCCCTCTACCTTAACTAAGGCCCCAGTTCCAGCTGAAGAAAAACAGCCCCAAAGCATGATGCAGACACCACCATGCTTCACTGTGGGTATGCAGTGTTGTTTCTGCGCCAAACATATCTTTAGGAATTATGGCCAAAAAGTTCAACTTTGGTTTCATCAGACCAGAACACCTTTTGCAACATGCTTTTAGGAAACTTCAGATGTGTTTTTGCAAAATTTAGCCTGGCTTGGATGTTTTTTTTTGTAAGAAAAGGCTTCCTTCTTGCCACTCTACCCCATAGCCCAGACATATGAAGAATATGGGCGATAGTTGTCACATGTACCAAACAGCCAATACTTGCCAGATATTCCTGCAGCTCCTTTATTGTTGCTGTAGGCCTCTTGGCAGCTTCCCAGACCAGTTTTCTTCTCGTCTTTTCATCAATTTTGGAGGGACATCCAGTTCTTGGTAATGTCACTGTTGCACCATATTTTCTTCACTTGATGATGACTGTCTTCACTGTGTTCCATGGTATATCTAATGCCTTGGAAATTATGTTGTACCCTTCTCTTAACTGATACCTTTTAACAATGAGATCCCTCTGATGCTTTAGAAGCTCTCTGCGGACCATGGCGTTTGCTGTAGGATGTGACTAACAAAATGTCAGGAAAGACCTACTAGAACAGCTGAACTATTTGGGGTCATTCAGAGGCACTTTAAATGATGACAGGTGTGTACTGACTCCTATTTAACATGATTTTGAATGTGATAGCTTAATTCTGAACACAGCTACATCCCCAGTTATAAAAGGGTGCTCACACTTATGCAATCACATTATTTTAGGTTTTTATTTTTATTTCCCTTTACCTAAAAGATTTCAGTGTGTTTTTCAATTGAGCTGTACAGTTTATAGGTCACATTAAAAGGTGGAAAAAGTTCTGAAATGATTTATCTTTGTCCTAGGTCGAGTTTAGGTAGGTAAAATCGAGGACACAGCTACATCCCCAGTTATAAAAGGGTGTTCACACTTATGCAATCACATTATTTTAGGTTTTTATTTTTATTTCCCTTTACCTAAAAGATTTCAGTGTGTTTTTCAATTGAGCTGTACAGTTTATAGGTCACATTAAAAGGTGGAAAAAGTTCTGAAATGATTTATCTTTGTCCTAGGTCGAGTTTAGGTAGGCTAAAATCGAGGACATATCTTGGATATTGTTAGAACCGATTGGAGTTAAAATTGAAGGGAAAAAAAATGACTGGGTCTAGAACCTGTTAAGTTCAGTACAGTTCCAAGGTGCAAGGAGAAAAACAGAGAAGTGAACTGTCCATCACAGGCTCATGATCTCCCCATACAAATAACCTTAAGTTTGCTTATGCTTTTGGTTTGCATTTTAGTTTTTGATTTATCTGTTCTATTTCTCTAAATTTTATGAATATGGCATCACAGCTCTCTGAGCAGGTAAATACGGTCACTGCCATACCACAGAAAATGCTCACCAGTGCAGGAATTACCTAGTTGTAGAGAGGAATTATCTGCAACAGAACCAACAAATTTCTGTTCCAATTTGTGAGAAAGTACAACTAGAGTGTGCTCATATGAAATTTTACATAAGGAATCCTCTTTATAGGGATACGAAACCCAATTTTTTTCTTTCATGATTCAGAAAGAGCATGCAATGTTAAGCAACTTTCTAATTTACTACTATTATCAAATTTTCTTCTTTCTCTAGGTATCTTTATTTGAAAAAGCAGGAATAGAAAGCTAAGGAACCTGGGATATGCTTGCTTATCGGTGGCTAAATGTATCCACCAATCAGCAAACGCTACGCAGGGTCTGAACCAAAAATGGGCCGGCTGCTAAGCTTACATTCCTGCTTTTTCAAATAAAGATACAATGAGAATGAAGAAAAATGTATAAGTACATATAAAAATTTGCATAAGATTGCATGATCTTTCTGAATCATGAAAGAAAAATTTTGGGTTTTGTTGATGGAAGTAAATACAGTCAATTTGCATAATCAACAAATGCACAATAACAAGACAATGCAAAAGCACTTAGTCTGAACTTCAAATAAGTAGTAGATTTTTTTCGAACACATTTTAAAGTTAAGTCTATTTCCACTCCCACTGCATCATGTGACAGCCATTAGCCAATCACAAATGCATATATGTATATTCTGTGAATTTTGCACATGCTCAGTAGGAGCAGGTGACTCAAAAAGTGTAAATATATAAAGACTGCACATTTTGTTGATGGAAGTAAATTGGTAAGTTATTTAAAATTGCTGCTCTTTCTGAATCATGAAAGTTTAATTTTGACTTTAATATCCCTTTAAGGAGGACACCATTAAGCCCAAACTTTAAAGCTGGATGTGGGAAAACACACTGCTCCTCATTTATTAAATTGTAAACAACTACTCGGGTTACATTTTGCATCAAAGTATGTGTCCAAACCATAATTTAAAGCTATCAAACCGTCATATATCCATAGAAAAGGACATCTTATTCTGCTTGCCATACTGTTGTGTGAGAGTGATATGGAAGTGATCAATATAACAAGACATTGTAAAATCTTGCCAGGAAGCCGCAAGTACTGCAGCTCCCAAGCTAAACACAAAGAGTGATTGGTAGGATCATGAAACTGCCGCTGATGATTGGCTTGCCGACTGTGTCCTACCGCAGCTACAAATCAGGCTTTATCTATGCGTTAAACTCCTTTGTAGGACAAAGATAGATTGAGATTTCCCCTGTGTGAAAGAAATACTTAAAAACAGAATGCACCTTGAGAAGGCATTATCCCATTTAACAAGCGTAAAATTGTTCCATCTTTGTTCTTATATAATTGTGTCTCTTCTTTTACTTTAGGTATTATCTAATAACCAGGCTCACAACCTCAAGATCATTCATGTTTTAACAGCAAAGACAAATGCATTGCAGAGAAAAGCAAAGAACTTACTGTGCCAAGAGCTCGCTCATCATTGCTCTCGGAAAGTCAAAATTCTTCTGCAGAATCAATCTATGAACTTCAACCACCACCCCGTTTTTTTAAAAAGAGAATTACTAATGTATATAGTCTGGATTGGCTGTGGGCACACTTGCCGCCAGATCAGAATCAGTATAGGAATAATGCATGAGCGTAGGCTTTTGAAGGACAGGGAAGAGTACCAGCGGCAGCAAAGAGTTTGTTGCTTTTGAGTAGGGTTTCATAAAAATAAAGTAAAGCCCTACAGACCTAAAAAAACAACTTGCATTTAAATGATGTTTACAATACTCTTATGTCCTTTTAGGATCAACAGCATGCCGATGTTTGTAGCTTAACACACTTCAGACGAGAGCTATCAAGGGAAGTAAATGACCTAGAGAATCTGTTAATAAGGTCAAGTTATATCTTCTGAAAGGGAGCACTAGCCAATGAATCAATTGCTGAAGAAGCAGCCCTACAGTAGTAAGGATTAGTAGAACCTTGAGAATCCCACAGCTTACTCTACTTGAATAGGAGAATCCTCAAACGCCTGAAAATATTCTGAAACAATAGCAGCAACAAATAAATCACAAATGTTATCCTGAAGATAGGTCTAAACATAGGGCCATGGTAACCTTGAACAAGACAGATATCCCCTTAGGGGGGTGCACCTTAGCCAAGCTGTATCCTATAATGTCCATAGATAGTCTCAATGAATCACTACTTTTGTCAATTGAACTAAGCAAAATGATAATATTTCAAATCAGCATATATGCGACTGTTGTATATACGGTGTAAATAGGCAGCTTACCCCCACTTTGCGGCTCTTAGTGGGGCTGTTGCTTGAAAACCTGCTTGGAAAAGTACATCTAACTTACAGGCTTACACCCGTCCTAGGACTCCTTTTGGCTGGTCTTCACTTGGAGCCGCTCCTGCTCAAAAAAACTCTCGGCCGACACGGATCCTCCGCGACGTCACTCAGGCTGGGCCAAACTCCGCGCCGGGCAATGACGTTACTCCCGTTACCCACGGCTGCCGGCTTCAGGGGGTATAGCGTAACCGCTTACTGATACTTCACAGTTCAAAATGACAGCAATTCTTTGGAAAAAGTACTCAATCCGGATCCCATACTGATGCTTCACTCCATGTTTAGGCCAAGAATATTGCAAGAAAATATTTGAGGAGCATCAAGTAGAAGAGAAAATATAAAACTTGACTTTTATTCAAATCAATTAAAACGTGTAACAAACAATAGTGCCCATATCTTCAAGGGAACCGCTAGCTTACGCGTTTCGGCGTCCTGCCGTACTCATAGCTGGCTTAGTTATCCCTTAAACACACCAGCTATTTAAAAAAGCTAATACCATCCGATTGGTTCTCCCCAATAGGTGTGTGAAGTGGACAGGTCACTTAATTAAATCTAAAAAAGATAATACAAAGTATTTGTTACCTTATCTTAAATGTTCAGATTCATTCTGTTAATACATGAAAAACACTGCAAAACAGATTATGTTCAATTACAAATATCAATGGAAATACAGTCTGAATACAAAACGTTGTACTCTGCTATTCATTATATTTACTGTAATTGCAACAGATTGTCAAGCTATGTCTAACAAATCATCATATACCATTGCTTCCTATACTTTGTATATACAATTACAAAAAGTGCAAGAATACAGAATCACACAAAGAGTGCATACTTAAATATGTAACAGTTTTCTTCAGACTTACCAATAAGATATTTCTGCATATTTAACCACTACAGTGAAATTCGTATCTTTTCTACAATATAATACATAGCTTGAAATTATATAAGTTGAAATTATACATTGTCGATACTTAGTTAGCGATGCCAATAAGTATCCCTATTGTTCTTTCATCCATTAATGGCCTATCAATTACTAGATAAAAAGAGAGAGTAGAGCTAGAAGGGGATACCATTATAATGGTATAACTTCATTTGTTCACACTATTATTTACATCAATGGTTATTAAAATTCCACTAGAAAAGTGAATTCTTTCTTTAGGGAATTTTCTTTAAAAATGTATGAACAATCCTTATAGACATTCAGGCATTACAATTTAAAGCATTAATTCCAAAAAATGATGAGGTCATATTCCGAATTAAGACCTTTTGGATACCTGGTCTGTAACTGGAATATCCAGAATACCTCTCTTTTGGCCAACATTTGATCTCTATCACCCCCTCTTGTTCCAACACTAATTGTTTCAATTATAGTCCATTTAAAACTGGATGAGTCCGTGTTATGGGCCCTATTAAAACGTTTGACAAGAGGGGTTGTGAGAGTACCTGCTTTAATGTTGGATAGGTGCTCACGAATACGTGAACGCACCTCCCTAGACGTTAGACCTATGTATTGCAGATGGCAAATTGTACAGCTAGTCAGATATATTGCATAAATAGACCAACAATTCATACATGATTTTTGGTTGCAAGTCCTATTCGTGACATAGCTTTGAAAGCCTAACCCTGGTTGGAGATGCTCGCAAGCTTTACAGGTTGGATTGCTGCATCTGTATACACCTTTAAACCTTAGCCATGAACTGCCTTCATTCTCTTTTGAAATAGATTTCAACTTAGTGGGAGCCAGAATATTACCCAGAGTGGGACCCCTTCTAAATGTACATGTGCAGCCCTTCTGTATGGTACCGGCTAGAGCGTCATCTGCGGCCAGGAGTCTAAAATGCTTTTGTACTATCCCACAGATTTTGTGGTACTGGTCGCTGTAGTCGGTAATAAAGAAAGCTCCCTTATTGCCCTCAACTGATTTTTTTCGTTATCTTTCTTTAATAGAAGGTCCTACCTCTAACTGGCCCCCCCACTTCCTTCCTGGCTTTTTGAATGAGGTTATATTTGTAACCTCTGTCTTTCAAGTGTTTTTCCAAAAGGTTTGCATGTGTCCCATTGTTTCTGTGTGGTACAGTTCCTTTTTCAATCATATGAACTGACCTTTCGCCACAGAACGGAACACTTGTTGGGGATGGCTGCTCCTGGCATGTAGGAGTGAATTCCCTGTGATGGGTTTTCTATAAACCTCGGTAATAACACCATCCCAGGGTATACCTTTAATGGTTAGAATTAGGAAAGTTATACTGGAGTCATCACACTCAAATGTGAACTCCAGATCAATATCATTAGAATTGATCCAGTTGACAAATTTCAGTACACTTTCCTTCGTTCCCCTCCACACCAGGAGCAAATAATCTATGTAATTCTTGTAAAATGGTAACCTTGGTCTACTGAATAGAAGAGACAAACAAATCTCAAAAAACTATTGACGCTCTTCTGAGCTTGGCACATTGAGTAACACTTCCAGGTGGCATCTGTCACTCTGCAGCAGAGCGATAATGCAGCTCACACAAATCTCTGCCTTTTTAGCGTCTACAATGTCTTTCCGAAGGTGGGAAAAACCATTAACTAAAAACACTAAAGGCAAATTAGACGTAAGCAAATAGTGATTGTGTTGAAAATTTAGGTGACAAAAACATAAAATTCACCGAAAGCAGCACATTAAACCAACAACAACAACAACAAGCACAAAAAAACTTTAAATCAACAAAAATAGATATAAAATCAACAGGAAGCAAAGTGAATATGTAGGAGAAACTGGGTCCCTGCGGTTTAAAAACATCACAGTTACCTACAAATTTATTTATTGTGCATCAAAAGAAAAAACAGAGGCTATGATTTGTCTGTGAGTTTAAAGAGACATGAAACACATTTTTTCTTTCACGATTCAGAGAATATAATTTAAACAACTTTCCAATTTACTTCTATTATCTAAATTGCTTTATTCTCTTGGTATGATTTTGTTGAAGAAACAGAGCCAATAGCATGAGGCATAAATGTATGGATACCAATCAGCAGTTCCTGAGCCTACCTGGGTATACTTTTCAACAAAGGACATACAGAGAATAAATTGGAAAGTTGTTTAAAATGACATGCTCTATCTGAATCATGAAAGAGAAAACTTGGGTTCCATCTCTCTTTAATAATGGCTGATTAGCCCAACAAGTTAAAGACTTTGAAAGTTAGAAATTGTTGAACATACAGGTGATCAGAGGAAGGATATTATTTAATTATCTAATATGTTGCAGGAGCCGTGTCTAGTGATGGCATAGAAGATAAGCAAGTAGGGGCAATGCTCTGCAAGTGCGTGGCAGGAAGTGTGTTATGGTGCCATGCTCTGCCATTAACAAGAGGTGGGTTAGTAGGGCAAACTTGCAGATGTGAGGGATGTTAGTAGGACACAGCTCTGCAGGATTCTGGTAAAAGAAAAAGTGTGCGTTAGTGACATTTCCAACAACGTTACTTGCATAAATATTTGAAACACTGAATGGATAAATAATTTGTAGTTCCTCACAGGGGGGCAAGTGGGTGGTTTATGGTTTTGCAGAAGAGTCAGACATAGCACAAAACTCTACAGGGGTGTTTAGCGATACGCTATCAATAACGTAAATTCTGCAGTTGCTTCTAGACGGTGACACACTTCTGTATAAATCGAGTTAATGGTGCAGGATGCGTTTGCTTACCTGACGGAACCTCTTCAGATGCAGGATTAGGACGTCAGGCAGGGTCCACAGACTAAGTTTAATGCTGCCCTGTTGAAGCTGCTTACAATGAGGGCAGCGCCAGGCATTGCCAGGAGCCAGCTGCAAACAAGCAGCATAAGCAGTCAGGCAGGTACATTAACAAGCGCAATACACAGCACAAGCAGCAAACATATTATGAAGCTTGAATGCATGAATACAAGATCTCAGGGATTAGCCATTATATTAAACATACCGTTAGTCTTAATAAATGGTATAAAACCCCTGTTCATGTACATAGAACATAACAATAAGTTTTATACAAACCCTTTTATTAGTAAAGAGCAGAGGCGAAAGGGAACCCCATAATCTAGATATAGAATTTTAAAGGGACAGTCTACACCTCAGTCATCTTAAAGTCTTACCTTAGATTAAGCAGCAAATAGCCTCCTGCACCTTTTCTATATCATGCAGCAGAAACAGTACAACAGTTATTTTAAAATGAATATTGTTTCTGGCCACTTTGAAATGGCTGCCAAGCTCCACCCACTGATGACATCACGATCCGGGCTGCATCTAGGCACTCTGCTGAATAGCATTGACAGTCTGTTGAATCCAAATAGTGAGCCGTTTGTGATTGGATGCCATATGTAGCCCAGATCCTGATGTCATCAGTGGGCTGAGCTTGGCAGCCATTTCAAAGTGGCCAGAAACAATATTTATTTTAAAATAACCTTTTAACTGTTTCTGCTGAATGATCTAGAACAGGTGAATGAGGCTATTTGCAGCTTAATCTAAGGGAAGACTTTAAGATAACCAAGGTGTAGACTGTCCCTTTAATATGTATAAAGCTTTTCTGCTTTATAAATAAAAAGTAGATCACTGTGATTCAGACAGAGCATATACTATTTTAAAACAAACAATTTCCAATTTAATTCTATTATGAAACTGAATTAATTCCCATGATATTTTGTGTTGAAGAGATACCTAGGTAGGCATCTTGAGCAATACATGGCAGGAAATAGTGCTGCCATATAGTGCTCTTGCAAATGGATAACATTGTTGCAAAACTGCTGCCATATAGTAGCCCAGAAATGTGCCGGCTCCTAAGCATACATAACTGCTTTTCAAAAAAAGATACCAAGAGAATGAAGAAAAAATATAAAAGAAGTAAATTAGAAAGTGGTTTAAAAGCGTATGCTCTATCTGAACCATCAAAGAAAAATTTTGGGTTTCATATCCCTTTGATTCAGGGTAGAGAGTCGGGAATTCAGTTAGAAACCTATATTGTTACATTGACCAAAAGTTTATGTGCAGCAACTATCATGTAGGTGGGCGTTCAGTGAGAATGCACAGTAATGCACACCGCCCAAAAAGTCCTCAACAAGCGCTTTTTCCCCCCCCCCTCTTACAGGGACGGGGGTAAACACCAATTTTCAAATAACTGCATGTAATAGACACTACTATAAAGAATAACATGCACAGATACGGATATAAAAATCCAGTGTAAAACCGTTTAAAAACTTACTTAGAAACTCTCAATTTAGCTCTGTTAAAAAGGTAGCTGGAACACCCACTTTAAGTGGGAACTAACAGACACCCTCCTCTGCATGTGAACAGACTCTTTACACAAACAGGAGCAAGCTGGAGTAGGTATACATCAGTATTCTCCTAAAACTTTGGGGCTTGGTTAGGAGTCTGAAAATCAGAGCAATGTTATTTAAAAATAAGCAAAACTATACATTAAAATTAAAAAAAAAAAAAAAACAACTGTATGGGCTATATAAAAAGATCTACAAAACATTTATACAAAGAAAAATCGAGTGTATAATGTCCCTTTAAGGGAAATGTTTCAAGAGTGTTTGTTGTATCAAACTCTCCTCCTCCTTATAAAGTCTTGGCCAACAGAAGTCAAAATTAAACAGATTGGATAGAGCATGAAGTTTTAAACAACTTTCCAATTTACTTCTATAATCAAATTTGTTTTGTTCTTTTTTTAATCCTTTGCTAGAGAGTAAAGCTAGGTAAGGCTGATAGGAGCTCAGGAGCATGCATGTGTCTTTAGCAATGTATGGCAGCAGTGTTTGCAACTAGCTATAACATTGCTATAAAACAATGCTGCAAACACTGCTGCCAGATGGCTAAAGACATGTGCACGCTCCTGAGGTCGCCTAGCATTACTCTTTAAAGTGATGGTAAACTCTCCACTTTATAAAAACAGATCCAGAATGTTAGTGATATTTTAGATGGAGTTAATTTCATCAGCTGTAATGAAGTTGCGCTATAACTTACTTTTTAATATAGATATAAAAATCAAATACCCCTGCGCTTTGCCCACTTCAAAAGTCAATTATTCTGTCAGCTAAGGTGTATTGTTGTCCAATCAGCACTCTAGCTACAACAAAAGTGCAATATGGGGAAAGTGTTGATTGGAGAACAATTCAAACCTTGAACTCACAGAAAAATTGAATGAAACTCCATCTAAAATATCACTAAGATTCCGGAACTGTTTTTATAAAAAGACAGAAGATACCAAGAGGGAAATAAGAAAAATTGATAACAGAAGAACATTGGGAATTTGTTTAAAAGTTCATGATCTACCCAATACATTCAAGTTTAATTTTGACTTTACTGTCCCTTTAATGGGGTGAAAAAGGCATTTGGTGCTATTAAATGTAACTAGTCTCCCATGTTTGCAATCTCTTGTCCACATATCGTTATATATTACAATTCTCATCCACTGGTTAAATCTAAGTATTTCTAATAAAAAATAAAAAAATAGAAATGCTTAGATCTTATTTAGTGCTGCCACACGTTAACAACTATTCAACCTGTTAATAAAAAACCCACGTGAAGGGAGCACGGACCAAATGAAGCAGCCAAGCTTCGAGGACGGTGTGGTTAGCTGCATTTATCTTTTTATTTTTAGAATGTAACTTGTTTATTTTTGTAAGCAGAAAAGCTTAATACATATTAAAAATATTTCACACTGAGCCTGGGATGCCCTCTCCCTGGTGTTTGATTTTTTTTCTTCTGATGTGATGTACAGATATAAGTGAGTATCAGACAATTACGCAAGAACTTCAAATGATATTTAAAAAAAAGCATCATACACCAACTGCATTAACCCCAGCATTGATTACCAATTTAAATCCCTAACATTCTGTATAGGACTTACATTATTTTAAACTGCTGCTCTTTCTGTATGAAAAGTTGGGGCACCCCTGACCAAATAACATTTTGTCAACTAAAGAAGAAAAAAAAAAAATACATTCTACTGTAAAATTATCTTCCTACTGACCACTACATGAACTCTAGTTAGCCAATCACAAGAGACAAATGTGTGCAGGTGTTCTGTAATATTCTCCTACTGCAACACAGTTGTGCACGCATGCGCTCAGTGCCGCAGAAGAAATTACAGAACCCGCCTACAATAAACTTGTAAATATACTACAGAGCATTCATGCGCTCATTGTCGCAGTCGACAAATATTACAGAACTGGTACATCCATAATTTTGGCACTAGCTGTGGCAAAAAAACATAATTTATGTAAGAACTTACCTGATAAATTCATTTCTTTCATATTAGCAAGAGTCCATGAGCTAGTGACGATGGGATATACATTCCTACCAGGAGGGGCAAAGTTTCCCAAACCTCAAAATGCCTATAAATACACCCCTCACCACACCCACAATTCAGTTTAACGAATAGCCAAGAAGTGGGGTGATAAAAAAGTGCGAAAGCATATAAAATAAGGAATTGGAATAATTGTGCTTTATACAAAAATCATAACCACCACAAAAAAAAAAAAAAAAAAGGGCGGGCCTCATGGACTCTTGCTAATATGAAAGAAATGAATTTATCAGGTAAGTTCTTACATAAATTATGTTTTCTTTCATGTAATTAGCAAGAGTCCATGAGCTAGTGACGTATGGGATAATGATTACCCAAGATGTGGATCTTTCCACACAAGAGTCACTAGAGAGGGAGGGATAAAATAAAGACAGCCAATTCCTGCTGAAAATAATCCACACCCAAAATAAAGTTTAATGAAAAACATAAGCAGAAGATTCAGACTGAAACCGCTGCCTGAAGTACTTTTCTACCAAAAACTGCTTCAGAAGAAGAAAATACATCAAAATGGTAGAATTTAGTAAAAGTATGCAAAGAGGACCAAGTTGCTGCTTTGCAAATCTGATCAACCGAAGCTTCATTCCTAAACGCCCAGGAAGTAGAAACTGACCTGGTAGAATGAGCTGTAATCCTCTGAGGCGGAGTTTTACCCGACTCAACATAGGCAAGATGAATTAAAGATTTCAACCAAGATGCCAAAGAAATGGCAGAAGCTTTCTGGCCTTTTCTAGAACCGGAAAAGATAACAAATAGTCTAGAAGTCTTTCGGAAAGACTTAGTAGCTTCAACATAATATTTCAAAGCTCTAACAACATCCAAAGAATGCAATGATTTCTCCTTAGAATTCTTAGGATTAGGACATAATGAAGGAACCACAATTTCTCTACTAATGTTGTTGGAATTCACAACTTTAGGTAAAAATTCAAAAGAAGTTCGCAACACCGCCTTATCCTGATGAAAAATCAGAAAAGGAGACTCACAAGAAAGAGCAGATAATTCAGAAACTCTTCTGGCAGAAGAGATGGCCAAAAGGAACAAAACTTTCCAAGAAAGTAATTTAATGTCCAATGAATGCATAGGTTCAAAGGGAGGAGCTTGAAGAGCTCCCAGAACCAAATTCAAACTCCAAGGAGGAGAAATTGACTTAATGACAGGTTTTATACGAACCAAAGCTTGTACAAAACAATGAATATCAGGAAGAATAGCAATCTTTCTGTGAAAAAGAACAGAAAGAGCAGAGATTTGTCCTTTCAAGGAACTTGCAGACAAACCCTTATCTAAACCATCCTGAAGAAACTGTAAAATTCTCGGTATTCTAAAAGAATGCCAAGAAAAATGATGAGAAAGACACCAAGAAATATAAGTCTTCCAGACTCTATAATATATCTCTCTAGATACAGATTTACGAGCCTGTAACATAGTATTAATCACAGAGTCAGAGAAACCTCTTTGACCAAGAATCAAGCGTTCAATCTCCATACCTTTAAATTTAAGGATTTCAGATCCTGATGGAAAAAAGGACCTTGTGACAGAAGGTCTGGTCTTAACGGAAGAGTCCACGGTTGGCAAGAGGCAATCCGGACAAGATCCGCATACCAAAACCTGTGAGGCCATGCCGGAGCTACCAGCAGAACAAACGAGCATTCCTTCAGAATCTTGGAGATTACTCTTGGAAGAAGAACTAGAGGCGGAAAGATATAGGCAGGATGATACTTCCAAGGAAGTGATAATGCATCCACTGCCTCCGCCTGAGGATCCCGGGATCTGGACAGATATCTGGGAAGTTTCTTGTTTAGATGAGACGCCATCAGATCTATTTCTGGAAGTTCCCACATTTGAACAATCTGAAGAAATACCTCTGGGTGAAGAGACCATTCGCCCGGATGCAACGTTTGGCGACTGAGATAATCCGCTTCCCAATTGTCTACACCTGGGATATGAACCGCAGAGATTAGACAGGAGCTGGATTCCGCCCAAACCAAAATTCGAGATACTTCTTTCATAGCCAGAGGACTGTGAGTCCCTCCTTGATGATTGATGTATGCCACAGTTGTGACATTGTCTGTCTGAAAACAAATGAACGATTCTCTCTTCAGAAGAGGCCAAAACTGAAGAGCTCTGAAAATTGCACGGAGTTCCAAAATATTGATCGGTAATCTCACCTCCTGAGATTCCCAAACTCCTTGTGCCGTCAGAGATCCCCACACAGCTCCCCAACCTGTGAGACTTGCATCTGTTGAAATTACAGTCCAGGTCGGAAGCACAAAAGAAGCCCCCTGAATTAAACGATGGTGATCTGTCCACCACGTTAGAAAGTGTCGAACAATCGGTTTTAAAGATATTAATTGAGATATCTTTGTGTAATCCTTGCACCATTGATTCAGCATACAGAGCTGAAGAGGTCGCATGTGAAAACGAGCAAAGGGGATCGCGTCCGATGCAGCAGTCATAAGACCTAAAATTTCCATGCATAAGGCTACCGAAGGGAATGATTGTGACTGAAGGTTTCGACAAGCTGAAATCAATTTTAGACGTCTCTTGTCTGTTAAAGACAGAGTCATGGACACTGAATCTATCTGGAAACCCAGAAAGGTTACCCTTGTCTGAGGAATCAATGAACTTTTTGGTAAATTGATCCTCCAACCATGATCTTGAAGAAACAACACAAGTCGATTCGTATGAGATTCTGCTAAATGTAAAGACTGAGCAAGTACCAAGATATCGTCCAAATAAGGAAATACCACAATACCCTGTTCTCTGATTACAGACAGAAGGGCACCGAGAACCTTTGTAAAAATTCTTGGAGCTGTAGCTAGGCCAAACGGCAGAGCCACAAACTGGTAATGCTTGTCCAGAAAAGAGAATCTCAGGAACTGATAATGATCTGGATGAATCTGAATATGCAGATATGCATCCTGTAAATCTATTGTGGACATATAATGCCCTTGCTGAACAAAAGGCAAGATAGTCCTTACAGTTACCATCTTGAACGTTGGTATCCTTACATAACGATTCAATATTTTTAGATCCAGAACTGGTCTGAAGGAATTCTCCTTCTTTGGTACAATGAAGAGATTTGAATAAAACCCCATCCCCTGTTCCGGAACTGGAACTGGCATAATGACTCCAGCCAACTCTAGATCTGAAACACAATTCAGAAATGCTTGAGCTTTCACTGGATTTACTGGGATACGGGAAAGAAAAAATCTCTTTGCAGGAGGTCTCATCTTGAAACCAATTCTGTACCCTTCTGAAACAATGTTCTGGATCCAAAGATTGTGAACAGAATTGATCCAAATTTCTTTGAAAAAACGTAACCTGCCCCCTACCAGCTGAGCTGGAATGAGGGCCGCACCTTCATGAGGACTTAGAAGCAGGCTTTGCCTTTCTAGCAGGCTTGGATTTATTCCAGACTGGAGATGGTTTCCAAACTGAAACTGCTCCTGAGGATGAAGGATTAGGCTTTTGTTCTTTGTTGAAACGAAAGGAACGAAAACGATTATTAGCCCTGTTTTTACCTTTAGATTTTTTATCCTGTGGTAAAAAAGTTCCTTTCCCACCAGTAACAGTTGAGATAATAGAATCCAACTGAGAACCAAATAATTTGTTACCCTGGAAAGAAATGGAAAGTAGAGTTGATTTAGAAGCCATATCAGCATTCCAAGTCTTAAGCCATAAAGCTCTTCTAGCTAAAATAGCTAGAGACATAAACCTGACATCAACTCTGATAATATCAAAAATGGCATCACAGATAAAATTATTAGCATGCTGAAGAAGAATAACAATATCATGAGAATCATGATGTGTTACTTGTTGCGCTAAAGTTTCCAACCAGAAAGTTGAAGCTGCAGCAACATCAGCCAAAGATATAGCAGGTCTAAGAAGATTACCTGAACACAGATAAGCTTTTCTTAGAAAGGATTCAATTTTCCTATCTAAAGGATCCTTAAACGAAGTACCATCTGACGTAGGAATAGTAGTACGTTTAGCAAGGGTAGAAATAGCCCCATCAACCTTAGGGATTTTGTCCCAAAATTCTAATCTGTCAGACGGCACAGGATATAATTGCTTAAAACGTTTAGAAGGAGTAAATGAATTACCCAATTTATCCCATTCTTTGGAAATTACTGCAGAAATAGCATTAGGAACAGGAAAAACTTCTGGAATAACCACAGGAGATTTAAATACCTTATCCAAACGTTTAGAATTAGTATCAAGAGGACCAGAATCCTCTATTTCTAAAGCAATTAGTACTTCTTTAAGTAAAGAACGAATAAATTCCATTTTAAATAAATATGAAGATTTATCAGCATCAATCTCTGAGACAGAATCCTCTGAACCAGAAGAGTCATCAGAATCAGAATGATGATGTTCATTTAAAAATTCATCTGTAGGGAGAGAAGTTTTAAAAGATTTTTTACGTTTACTAGAAGGAGAAATAACAGACATAGCGCCTTCTTTATGGAATCAGAAACAAAATCTCTTATGTTATCAGGAACATTCTGCACCTTAGATGTTGAAGGAACTGCAACAGACAATGGTACTTTACTAAAGGAAATATTATCTGCATTAACAAGTTTGTCATGACAATTAATACAAACAACAGCCGGAGGAATAGCTACCAAAAGTTTACAGCAGATACACTTAGCTTTGGTAGATCCAGCACTAGACAGCGATTTTCGTGTAGTATCTTCTGACTCAGATGCAACGTGAGACATCTTGCAATATGTAAGAGAAAAAACAACATATAAAGCAAAATTGATCAAATTCCTTAAATGACAGTTTCAGGAATGGGAAAAAATGCCAAAGAACAAGCTTCTAGCAACCAGAAGCAATGAAAAATGAGACTTAAATCATGTGGAGACAAAAGCGACGCCCATATTTTTTATCGCCAAATAAGACGCCCACATTATTTGGCGCCTAAATGCTTTTGGCGCCAAAAATGACGCCACATCCGGAACGCCGACACTTTTGGCGCAAAATAACGTCAAAAAATGACGCAACTTCCGGCGACACGTATGACGCCGGAAACGGAAAAGATTTTTTGCGCCAAAAAAGTCAGCGCCAAGAATGACGCAATAAAATGAAGCATTTTCAGCCCCCGCGAGCCTAACAGCCCACAGGGAAAAAGAGTCAAATTTTTGAAGGTAAGAAAAAATGATTAATTCAAATGCATTATCCCAAATATGAAACTGACTGTCTGAAAAATAAGGAATGTTGAACATTCTGAGTCAAGGCAAATACATGTTTGAATACATATATTTAGAACTTTATAAACAAAGTGCCCAACCATAGCTTAGAGTGTCACAGAAAATAAGATTTACTTACCCCAGGACACTCATCTACATGTTTGTAGAAAGCCAAACCAGTACTGAAACGAGAATCAGCAGAGGTAATGGTATATATAAGAGTATATCGTCGATCTGAAAAGGGAGGTAAGAGATGAATCTCTACGACCGATAACAGAGAACCTAAGAAATAGACCCCGTAGAAGGAGATCACTGCATTCAAATAGGCAATACTCTCCTCACATCCCTCTGACATTCACTGCACGCTGAGAGGAAAACCGGGCTCCAACTTGCTGCGGAGCGCATATCAACGTAGAATCTAGCACAAACTTACTTCACCACCTCCATCGGAGGCAAAGTTTGTAAAACTGAATTGTGGGTGTGGTGAGGGGTGTATTTATAGGCATTTTGAGGTTTGGGAAACTTTGCCCCTCCTGGTAGGAATGTATATCCCATACGTCACTAGCTCATGGACTCTTGCTAATTACATGAAAGAAAAGGCTTCATATTAATGAAAAACATCCAATCATTTAATGAAACAAATCCGAATTTTGCCACTTATTTAGATGTCATTAGCTAGTGCCAAAATTAATCAAACAAAACCGAACATTAAATTTGAATATGAAGCCTTTTTTTGGCACTGTTTAAAATTTCCCCATCACACTATGAACTATCAGTGTTTGCGGTACGTAGTTTTCTGCACACTGTAGGACTGACCGCTCTGTCCCAGTGATTTGTTTGATTAATTTTGGCACTAGCTGTTGACATCTAAATAACAGTGGCAAAACACGGATTAGTTTGATTAAATGATTGAACGTTTTTCATTAATATGAAGCCTTTTTTTGCCATTGTTATTTAAATTGCCCCAGAAAGTGCCAAAATTATGGACGTACCAGTTCTGTAATATTTTCCGACTGCAGCAATGAGCGCATGCGTGCTCTGTAGTATATTTACAAGTCTATTGTAGACTGAGCACATGCGTGCACAACTGCCTTTGCAAGTTTTTTGTAGGCGTGGCTGTAGGTAGGGAAACGTAACGCAGTAGGAAAATATTACAGAACACAGGGACCAATCAGCAACTAGCTCCCTCTAGTGGAGGATATGTGCATATTCTTTTTCAACAAGGGATGCCAAGAGAACAAAGCAGATTTTAATATAGAAGTGAATTTAAAAGGGACTAAAAATTACATGCGCTATCTGAATCCTGCAAGTTTAATTTTGACTTTCCTATCCCTTTAATAACCTTTCAGACAATGGAAACTGAAAGTGGGACGCATTTTTTTTATAATCTTCCTCTGCTTTATAAGAGTCAAATATCTTATCTTATGATAAAGCTCTAAAACTATACACACAATCTAGGAGTAGTTGTAGTTCCCAGGTTAAAGAGCTGGGTGCAGCGTACTCCGTGCATCTGCTTACAGCCGGCTATAAAGAGAGAAATTCCTTTAGATCATGCAGGGCCAGTCAGTAAAGCATCAGTAGGTAACCGACATTAAAGGGGCATGAAATCCGAATTTATCTTTCATGATTCAGATAGAGCATACCGTATGAAACAACTTTCCAATTTAATTCTGTTATACAATTTGCTTCATCCTCTTTGTATCCTTTGTTAAAGAAGTAGCAATTTACTACTGGGAGCTAGCTGAATGCAATGGGTGTGCCAATAACATGAGACATATGTGTAGCCACCAATCAGCAGCTCCTGAGCCAATCTAAGTATTATTTTATACAAACAAAACAAATTAGATAATAGAAGTAAACTGGAAAATTGTTTAAAATCACATGTTCTGAATCATGAGAGAGAAAAATGTGGGTTTCATGTCCCTTTAAATTGTGCTAGCTGGCTAAGCACAGACGGACGTGTAGTACAAAGTGCAAGACGTAGGCGTCAGCAATAGCCGTGAGAATGTACCTGCTCCTCTTTGGTGTACAGCTGAAAGCACTGTGCGAGGCTGCAGCACTGAGGCTGGTGATGCACCTCCCTCTGCAGGCGCACGCTTTCAGCGTCAGGGACGTATTCTTCCTCAGTGTTACCAAAAAGGCTGCAAAGAATAGGAATAGATTTAACATCTTCATTATAAATATAATTAGCAATAATTAGTAGCTGTATTATTCCAACTGCAGCTTGTCAAAGTTGTACTCGAGTAACATTTTAGATCTCGTCTATAGTACGGGTAGAAAAAAAAATTAACGAAGTTTACGCATGTTTAAAAACGAAATGTAATTGTAATTAAAGGGACAGTCAACTCAAATTTGTATTGTTTAAAAAAAGATAGATAATACCTTTACTACCCATTCCCCAGTTTTGCATAACCAACATGGTTATTTTTAGATACACTTTTAACCTCTGTGATTGCCTAGTATCTAAGCCTCTTCTGACAGCCCCCTGATCACATGACATTTTATTTATTATTTATTGACTTGCATTTTAGCCAATTAGTGCTGTGTACAACTTCACGGGTGTTATCTATATGGCCCACATGAACTAGCAGTCTCATGTTGCGAAAAGCAAATAAAAAAGCATGTGATAAGAGGCCGTCGGTAGTGGCTTAGAAACAGGTAGAAATTTAGAGGTTTAAATATTATAAAAGTATATTAATCTAACAATGTTGGTTGTGCAAAGCTGGTGAATGGGTAATAAAGACGTTATCTATCTTTTTAAACAATTACAATTTTGGTGTTGACTGTCCCTTTAAGCATAAATATTGCAGCCAAGAGTAGTCTAAAAAAAATGATGAAAGATTCAAGAAGTGAACGTGCACGTGGCAATCAGGGTAAAAAAAAGGCAAATCTGTCATTAAATTCTGCAATGCTGTTAAAGGGACATTAAACCCCAAAAATTTCTTTCATAATTTAGACAGAGAATACAATTTTAAACAACATTCCAATTTACTTCTATTATCTAATTTGCTTTACACTTTAGATATCCTTAGTTAAAGAAATAGCAATGCACACGGGTGAGCCAATCACATGAGGCATCTATGTGCAGCCACCAATCAGAAGCTAATGAGCCTATCTAGATATGCTTTTCAGGAAAGAATGTCAAAAGAATTAAGCAAATTAGATAACAGAAGTAAATTAGAAAGTTGTTTAAAATGGTATTCACTATCTAAATAATGAAAGAAATAATTTGGGTTTAATATCCCTTTAATGAAGAGGGAACCAGTTGGGAACGGTAACCTTATAGTACCATATCAAGTAGAACTCTAGCAAAGACTAAAGCCTTAATCTTTGTATTCCTCTATCCCAACAAAACCACATAATCAGCAGGGGGAATGATCCATCACCAAAACAAAAAGCAGGTGAATAACCTTGTGTAAATATAAAATATCCACATTAGCAACATTTGATAATAGAAATTGTGCCCATACAGCAAGTAAGTTAAAGGGACAGTGTACTATAAAATTGGTTCTCCCTTAATGTGTTTTCAATTACTTGTTATACCAGCTGCAGTTTAAATGTATAGAACATTGCTCCTTTATGTTTATTTTTGTAAATGAGTCTCTCTCATATATATATATATATATATATATATATATATATATATATATATATATATATATATATATATATATATATATATATATATATATATATATATATACATACATACATACATACATACATACACACACAAAACTTTGTCCTGACAATTTTTTAGTACCTATCTCTCCCCCCACACATACACACACCACCACTGGGAGTGTGATTTCTTCACCACTTTTTGTTTACATAGCTTTTCTATAGAAAGTACTCCAGTATTTAAAGTTTCATACAGGTAGCAGAAAAATATCACAGTACACTGACCCTTTAAAGTACAGTACTGGTCTCACGATAATACCATTCTTTTTGCAAGTATGGGTTATGATAAAAGACCAAAGCAGGGTGTTACCTAAACTATGACTATCCATGTCTTCACTGTGCACATATTTAATTTTTATGAGCAATTTCTCAGGTGGCCTCATGCTGATATTAAGACCTTTTAAAATAATCTACAAATGCAACAGTATATGGGAAATATGCATACACACGTACAGGAACATTAAATAGTAAATCAATGCTAAATATAATGATCTATTCAAAGAAAATATTGAAAGAAAACAGTCAGAATTAGGCAGGGGCATCTGTTAGCTGCCGAATTCAACAGGCGGCCCCCTAGTGTACTTCGGCTAATTCGGTGACTGATTTATGCTTGTGAAAGATCACCACACAAAGATCAGGATTTGCACAGATCTTAATTAATGTAGTGATCTTTCACAAGAATCAATCCAGCACCAAAAACAGCCGAAGCTGCCAAATATGCCTATGCCTAGTCACAATAATATGCAGATGTACTTTTTAAACTATATTAGTTGTTTAAATAGTGGAAAATAAGTAAATATTTTAATGTTTACTTAACTAACAAGATAGCGGACTTGAAAATTAAAATTAAATTGTTTAGTATCGTGGACTCTCCATGCTATTGGAAAGAAATAGGCTTTTTCGCTTTGTGATACACCTTAAACCCCTGGTTTTCAAACCTGTCCTCAGCCCTCCCCAACAGGCCAGGTTTTCAGGATTACCTTGGATGAGAGCAGGTAAAATAACCGTTTACTAATCAGCTGATTATTTCACCTGTGCTCTAGTTCAGATATCTTCAAAATGTGGCCCGTTAGGGAGGCACGAGGACAGGTTTAAAAACCAGTGCCCTAAAGGAATGTCAATTTCCTATTAAATTGTATTCAGAGTTATTACAATGCTGTTATAATATTGGTTTTAGAGTATTTGTCCTAGAAATAAAGTTGAGTGCTGAATTCCCCGTCTTCCAAAGGCTAGAACATTTTATATCTCTCTACTAAATATTAATTTGAAATATATTAATGGGTCAATTTAAACATTTTGAAGTGTTTAGGATTGGAAAAAACTCCCTTGGTTATTGGTATTTAACAAGCAACTTTACTGTAATCTTACAACTTAAAGGGACATGAAACCCAAATGTTTATTTCATGATTCAGACAGAGCTTACAATTTTAAGCAACTTTCCTATTTACTGCTATTATCAAATCTGCTTCATGCTCTTGCTATCCTTTGTTGAAGGAGCAGCAATGCTGAAGGAGCAGCAATGCACTACTGGAAGCTAGCTGAACAAATGGTATGAGTCAATGACAAGAGGCATATATGTGCAGCCTTCAATGAGCAGCTAGCTCCTTGTAGAGCAGTGCTGCTCCTGAGCCTACCTAGATATACTTTTCAACAAAGACTACCAAGAGAATGAAGAATATTAGATAATAGGCTGCAGCTTCGATTAGGGGATGATCAGTTCATTAGAGCGCTAAATCCTAAATGTTCCTTTAAAGGACCAGTCTACTCCCGAATTGTTATTGTTTAAAAAGATAGATAATCCCTTTATTAACCATTCCACAGTTTTGCATAATCAACACTGTTATATTAATACACTTTTTACCTCTGTGGATTACCTTATATCTAAACCTTTGCAGACTGCCCACTTATCTCAGTTCTTTTGACAGACATACATTTTAGCCAATCAGGAGTAAGCACAATGTTATTATCTATATGGAACACATGAACTAGGCCTTCAAGGTAAATTAGCATATGAGCCTACCTTGGTTTAGCTTTCAACAAAGAATATGAAGAGAACAAAGCAAATTTGATGCTAAAAGTAAATTAGAAAGTTTTTTTAAAACTGCATGCTCTATCTGAATCATGACAGTTTAATTTTGACTAGACTGTCCCTTTAACTCTTTTAGGGGACACATGCACAAAAATGGTTTAAATGTATGTACAGCTAAAGCATTATTGTATTTTCTTTACTAGTTATAATTTTATATATGCTACTTTAATTCATTTGTACAATTTGTTTCAGTGCAAACGGCACAGAGTCAAACTGTATTAAAACATTTGTAAAACCAGCTATATACTTACTATTCCTTGGTTTCTCTGTCCCACTCTACGACCATTTTAACATGAGCTGCTCCTCCAGAGCCACACGATTTTAGTGCTCTGAGATAAAACACAAAAAGCAAATGTTACTTTTTCACAAACAGGTAAACTAAATATGCAATTGTTTTATGAACCTTTAGATTTCAATACATCTCTAAAAGTGATGCAATATTCCACTAAAGCAAGGCTTTTTCCTTAGGTTATGGAACATTAAAGTGAATGTCAAGTTTGATGAAACAGTGCCCGGTTTTTAAAAACCCTATTAAAATCAGGGGCACTTTCATTCATCAAATTTTACATTTCACTCATTTTGTTAAAATACCTTTTAATCTTGAAAGCCGCTCCAGTGATTCCCCCTCCTGCCGCTCGTCACTTCATACGTCAGCAATTATAAATACGGCATCCACCAATCATGGCTTCCCCCCCAGGGGAATCATTGCCTGCGGCACCGCCGTGATTGAAGGAAGTCGGATTTGTAATTTTTGACATATGAAGAGGCTTGCGACGGGCGGGGAAATCACTGAAGCGGCTTTCAAGATTAAAAAGTATTTTAACAAAACAAGTGAAATGTAAAGTTTTCTAACTTTGACCCCCAAAATCTGTTAAACATCTATAACCACCAAAAAACACCCATGCTAAATAGTTTAGTTTCTAAATTTTGTCCTGAGTTTAGAAATACCTAATTTTTACGTTTTTCCAAGTTATAGGGCAATAAGTACAAGTAGCACATTGCTATTTTTTTTTTTTATCCCAAAATTAGCGATAGTTACATTGTAACACTGATATCTGTCAGGAATCCCTGAACAACCCTTCACATGTATATATTTTTTTTAGTAGACAACCCAAAGTATTGATCTAAGCCCATTTTGGTAAATTTCATGCCACCAATTCACCGCGAAATCCGATCAAATGAAAAAAATCGTTAACTTTTTCACTAACTAGGTTTCTCACTGAAACTATTTACAAACAGCTTGTGCAATTATGGCACAAATGGTTGTAAATGCTTCTCTGGGATCCATTTTGTTCAGAAATAGACATATGGCTTTGGCATTGCTTTTTGGTAATTAGAAGGCCGCTAAATGCCACTGCGCACCACACTTGTATTATGCCCAGCAGTGAAGGGTTTAATTAGGTAGCTTGTAGGGTTAATTTTAGCTTAAGTGTGAGATCAGCCTCCAACCTGACACATCCCACCCCCTGATCCCTCTCAAACAGCTCTCTTCCCTCCCCAACCTCACAAATGTCGCCGCCATCTTAAGTACTAGCAGTACCAAAATATTTCTTTTTATATTTATATATATATATATATATATATATATATATATATATATATATATATATATATATATATATATATATATATCATAATTTATGTAAGAACTTACCTGATAAATTCATTTTTCATATTAGCAAGAGTCCATGAGCTAGTGACGTATGGGATATACATTCCTACCAGGAGGGGCAAAGTTTCCCAAACCTTAAAATGCCTATAAATACACCCCTCATCAGACCCACAATTCAGTTTAACGAATAGCCAAGAAGTGGGGTGATAAGAAAGGAGCGAAAGCATCAAAAATAAGGAATTGAAATAATTGTGCTTTATACAAAAAAATCATAACCACCACAAAAAGGGTGGGCCTCATGGACTCTCGCTAATATGAAAGAAATGAATTTATCAGGTAAGTTCTTACATAAATTATGTTTTCTTTCATGTAATTAGCAAGAGTCCATGAGCTAGTGACGTATGGGATAGCAGATACCCAAGATGTGGAACTTCCACGCAAGAGTCACTAGAGAGGGAGGGATAAAATAAAGACAGCCAATTCCGCTGAAAAAAATTAATCCACTACCCAATCAAAAGTTTCAATTTTTATAATGAAAAAAACTGAAATATAAGCAGAATAATCAAACTGAAACAGCTGCCTGAAGTACTTTTCTACCAAAAACTGCTTCTGAAGAAGAGAAAACATCAAAATGGTAGAATTTAGTAAAAGTATGCAAAGAAGACCAAGTCATTGCTTTGCAAATCTGAACAACAGAAGCTTCATTCCTAAAAAGCCCAGGAAGTAGAAACTTACCTAGTAGAATGAGCCGTAATCCTCAGAGGCGGGGATTAACACGACTCCAAATAAGCATGAAGAATCAAAAGCTTTAACCAAGATGCCAAAGAAAAGGCAGAAGCCTTCTGACCTTCCTAAAACTAGAAAAGATAACAAATAGACTAGAAGACTGTCTGAAAACTGAGCAGCTTCAACATAATATTTCAAAACTCTTACCACATCCAAAGAATGTAAGAATCTTACCAAAGAATTCTTAGGATTAGGACACAAGGAAGGGACAATAATCCCTCTACTAATGTTGTAAGAATTCACAACTTTAGGTAAAAATTGAAATGAGGACAGCAAAAACCACCTTATCCTGATGAAAAATCAGAAAAAGGAGATTTACAAGAAAGAACAGATAATTCAAAAACTGTTCTAGCTGAAGAGAGGTCTAAAAAGAACAATACTTTCCATGAAAGTAATTAATGTCCAAAGAAAGCATATGCTCAAAACAGAAGAGCCTGTAAAGCCTTCAGAACCAAAATAAGACTCCAAGGAGGAGAAATTGGCTTAATGACAGGCTTGATACGAACCAAAGCCTGAACAAAACAATGAATATCAGAAAGATTTAGCAATTCTTACTGTGAAATGCACAGAAAAAGCAGAGAATTGTCCTTTCAAGGAACATGCAGACAAAACCTTATGAAGAACTATAAAATCCTAGGAATTCTAAAAGAATGCCAAGAGAATTCATAAGAAGAGCATCATAAGATGTAAATCTTCCAAACTCGATAATAAATCCTACTAGACACAGATTTACGAGCCTTCAACATATTATTAATCACTGAGTCAGAGAAACTTCTTAACATTCATTTTTTTCATCAGGAATTCAAATTATTAATTTGATGGTATAAAAATTTAAGATATAAGGTCTGGCCTTAATGGAAGTAACCAAGATTGGCAACTGAATATCCGAACAAGAACCATATACCAAAACCTGTGTGGCCATGCTGGAGCCACCAGCCACACCAAAGATTGCTCTCTGATGATTTAGAAAAAACATTCTAAAAAGAAGAACCAGAGATGAAAAAATATAGGCAGATTGATAATTCCAAAGAAGTGTTAATGCATACACTACTTGCGCCTGAGGATCCCAGGACCTGTATAGGCCCCTGGGAAGTTCTTGATTAGATGAGATGCTATCAGATCTATTTCTGGAAGCCCTCACAAAAAAATGAAAAACATATCTGGGTAAAGAGACCATTCTCCCGGATGTAAAGCTTGATTAACAGAGATAATCCACTTCCCAATTGTCTATACCTGGGAAAAAGACCACAGAAATTAGATAGGAGCTGGATTTAGCCCAAGCAAATATCCGAGATATTTCTGTCACAGCCTAAAGACTGATAGTCCCACCCTGATGATTGACATACGTCACAGTTATGACATTGTCTGTCTGAAAAAAGTATCTTCTTCAAAAAGAAACCAAACTGAAGAACTCTGAGAATGCACGGAGTTCCAAAATATCAAATGGTAATCTCGCCTCCTGAGATTTCCAAACCCCTTGTGCTGACAGAGATCTTCAGACAGTCTCCCAACCTAAAAGACTCGCATCTGTAGAGATCATGGTCCAGGTTAAAAGAACCGAAGAGACCTGTAGAACTAAATGATGGTGATCTTAACCACCGAATCAAAGATAGTTAAACATTAGGATTTAAAGATATAAAAAGTGATATCCTAGAATCCCTGCACCATTATTCAGCATAAAAAACTGGAAAGGTTTCCTATGAAATGAGCAAAGGGAATCAAATCCAATGCTGCAGCCATGAAACCTAAAACTTCCATGCATATATAGCAACTTGAAGGAAATAATAGAGACTGAAGGTTCCGACAAACGGAACCCAATAAACTTGTCACTTGTCTGTTAGAGACAAAAACATTGACACAATCTATCTGGGAACCTAAAAAAGTTGACCCTTGTGTGAGGAAACAAGGAACTTTTGAGAAAAAGATCCTCTAACCATGTCTTGAAGAAACAACAAAGTTGAATCGTATGAGATTCCACAGAACAAAAAGACTGAGCCAGTACCACGATACCGTCCAAATAAGGAACACTGAGAACCTTGAAAAGATTCTTAGAGCTGTCGCTAGACCAGAAGGAAAAACAACAAATTGGTAATGCTTGTCAAAAAAGAGAATCTCAGAAAATAAAAATAATCTGAATGAAAACAGAAAATGAAGATATGCATCTATTGTATCTATTGTAGACAAATAATGCCATCACTGACCAAAAAGGCCGAATAGACCATATAAACACAATTCTAAAAGATGGTACACTTATATGACAGTTCAAAAAGATTTTCTATCTTTGGAACAATGAATAGTCTTGAATAAAACCCCAAAACCCAGTTCCTAAAATGAAACTGGAAAAAATACCCCAGAAAACACCATGTCTGAGACACACTTCAGGAAAGTGTTAGTCTTACTGGAATAGCTGGAATATGATAGAGAAAAAAGACTTCTCACAGACGGTTTTACTCTGAAACCTATTCTGTACCCAAAGTTTAAGAAGTTTGGACCGAATACAACCAAACAAATTTCAAAAAAGTCTTAACCTGCCCCTACCAGCCAAGCTGGAATAAGAATCGCACTTATATGCAAATTTGGGGAGCTGACTTTGATTTTTTTTTTGATTTTTTTTTAAAAGACTTAATTGAATGAAGAAGAAAAAACTTCCAATTATAAACATGTTACTTGGGGAAGAAATCAGGATTCCGTTCCTTAGTAAGAACAAAAACTAATATAAGCTTAAGATATAGTCTTAGAACTCAATCTTGAAGCCCAGAGTAACAGTTAAAGAATTGAATCCAATTATGAACCAAATAATTGAATATCTTGGAAAAAAAGAAATATGGATTTTAGAAATCAAATTAGCATTCCAAGATTGAAATCACAAAGTTCTTCTAGCTAAAATAGCTAAAGACATAGATTAAACCAAATTTGCGAAAATATTTAATAAAATGACAACACAAATGAAATTGTTAGCATGTTAATCAAGTTAAAGGATCAGACAACACACTGCACTTGCACAATCAACAAATGCAAGATAACAAGACAATGCAATAGCACTTAGTCTGAACTTCAAATAAGTAGAAGATTTTGTCCTTTTAACAATGCTAAACAAATCATAATCCGATACTTGATCTTAAAGTATCCAACCAGAAAGATGAAGCAATTGCAACATCAGCCAAATAAATTACAGGTCTAAGAAAAGTACCTGAAAATAATTTTCCTTAAATAAGATACGACCATCTGAAGGAAAAAAATAAATACTATTTGCTATAAGAATAATAGTATATTTAGCAGGAGTAGAGATAGCCCCATTTAACTTGGGGAATCTTTCCTCAAAACTGAAAATTAACTGCCGGCAATGAATACAATTTAAAAACCTTAAAGAAGGACTATAAGAAATTTTTCTCAGCCTATTCCATTCACTAGTATCAGGAACTGGAAAAAAACCTCTGAAGAAACCACAGAAGATAAATAAGCAGAATTTAAATGTTAGCTAGTCTTTAAAATCAAAAGAACTAGATATTTCAATATCCAAAATAATCAACACCTTTTGAACAAAGAACAAATGTACTCTAATAAAGAAAAAAAGTAGATTTGTTAGTGTCAAAATCTGATGAAGAAAAATTCTGAATGAGAAAAAAATACCATCAGAGAAGGATAATTCAATATGTTGTTGGTCATTTGAAACTTCATCAACTAAAAAAGAAGTTTGAAAAAGACCTAAAAATTTTATTAGAAGGCGGGACGTCAGACAAAGCCTTTAAAATAGAATCAGAAAAATATTCTTATAAATTTCTAAGTATATCTTGTACATAAGATATAAAAAGAATAGCAATATATAAAGCATAAATACTAATGGATTCTGCATGTAAAAGTTTATCATGATAACTTATTACAAACCATAGCTAAAGATAAACATTCATAACATTAAAATAAATGAACTTAGCTTTAGTAGGACTGATATCAGTCAACAGGAATCCCTCAGCATTTCTTGATACAGGAACAGTGTTTTGAATATCTTGCAATATGTAATAGAAAAAAACATATAAAGCAAAATTATCAAATTCCTTAAATGACAGTTTCAGGAATGGGAAAAAATGCAAAATAAACAAGCTTCTAGCAACCAGAAGCAACAAAAAAATGAGACTTAAATAATGTGAGAAAAAAGTGGAACAAGTATGACGCCCACATTTTTGGCACCAAGTATGACGCCCACATTATTGGCCCTAAGTACAACGCCCATATTTTTTGGCGCCAAGTATGATGCCACATCCTCTGACGTCGAAACCGACGCCCACATTTTTTTTGCCCAAAAAAACGTCTGAATACACATGCGTCAACAAAATGACGTAACTACAAACAACTTCCGGTGTCAACGGCGACGCAGGAAATGACAAAATTTTGCACCAAAAAAGTTTGCGCCAAGAATGACGCAATAAAATGAAGCATTTTCTGCCCCCGCGAGCCTAACAGCCCGCAGGGAAAAATAGTCAATTGAAAATTTTCAAGGTAAGAAAAATAATATTTATTCATATGCATTATCCCAAATAATGAAACTGACAGTCTGAATGAAGGAATACTGATTATCCTGAATCATGGCAAATATAAGTTTAAAGACATATATTTAGAACTTTACATATAAAGTGCCCAACCATAGCTTAGAGTGTCACAAAAAATAAGACTTACTTACCCAAGGACACTCATCTACATATAGTAGATAGCCAAACCAGTACTAAAACGAGAATCAGTAGAGGTAATGGTATATAAGAGTATATCGTCGATCTGAAAAGGGAGGTAGGAGAAGAAATCTCTACGACCGATAACAGAGAAGCTATGAAATAGATCCCCCTAGAGGAAGACCATTGTATTCAAATAGGCAATTCTCTCTTCACATCCCTCTGACATTCACTGCACTCAGAGGAAAACCGGGCTTCAGCCTGCTGCGAAGCGCATATCAATGTAGAATCTAGCACAAACTTACTTCACCACCTCCATGGGAGGCAAAGTTTGTAAAACTGAATTGTGGGTGTGGTGAGGGGTGTATTTATAGGCATTTTAAGGTTTGGGAAACTTTGCCCCTCCTGGTAGGAATGTATATCCCATACGTCACTAGATCATGGACTCTTGCTAATTACATGAAAAAAAAAAATATATATATATTAAAAAAAAATTCCGCAGTGTAGGTTCCCCCCAACACAGCTCTCTTAACCTCCCCCCTCTTACTATTTGCAGCCATCTTAGGTAACTTTGCACTAAAATTGAGCCGTTTTAAAATAAAAAAATTAATAATTCCATTTTTTACATAGTGTAGCTGCCCCCCCTTAATACCCTCCCCCTCCCAGATCCCTTTTCCCCAAGACCTATCCCCCCCTCCCTCATGTACCAAGTGTACTAAGTAGCACGCACACTACCATAACAGGATCCACGACCAGAGGAAGTGATCCAGCGATGGACCGCCCACCCACCTCCCTCGTATCTCTCCCACACCACCAACGATTGGCACCATCGCTGGCCGATGCAGACCTCTCTGCATCGGTGTGCTTAAAAAGGGTATTGCACGATGCCTCAATATTGAGGCATCGCTGCAATACCCTGAAAGCGGATGAAAGTGATCACCATCGCTTCCAGAGCTTGGAAACACTGAGGATGTGCAGGGTACGTCCTTGGTCATTAACTAGCAGTTTTTGTAGGACGTACCCTGAATGTCCTTGGTCGTTAAGGGGTTAATATACTTTTTACCTCTGTGATTACCTTGTAAATAAGCCTCTGCATACTGCCCCCATTTCTAAGTTCTTTTGCCAGACTTAATTTTAGCCAATCAGTGCTGGCCATATAAATAACTCCACAGGAGTGAGAACAATGTTATCTATATGGCACACATGAACTAGCGCTATATAGCTGTAAAATTGGTCCAAATGCACTGGGGGGGAAAAAGAGGCGGCCTTCAAGGGCTTGGAAATTAGCATATGGGCCTACCTAGGTTTAGCTTTCAACAAAGAATACTAGGAGAACAAAGAAAATGTTATTGATAAGTAATCTAAAATTGAATGTTCTATCTGAATCATTAAAGCTTAATTTTGACTACACTGTCCCTTTAAGTGAGATAAAGGTAGGAAAAGGATAATGCACAAAAACAAGGAAAATGCCTGGAATACTGGGACACCAAGACAACTGTAAAATGAATGAAACAAGGAAAAATCTGGGCATGTTGAGGGGGGATATAAAGAAAAAGAAAAGATCCTGAAATGAGATGTCATAAGAGAAGCCTTGAATTCCAGCGTGTAGGCCCTGAACAAAGCTCAGAGTAGCGCACTGCTAAATGACCTCACTATGCCTAATTACAAATAGTGTAGAATTAGATTTTGAGTTAAAAGTGATAGTAAACTTTCCGCTTTATAAAAACATATCAGGAATGTAAGTGATATTTTAGATGGAGTTTAATTCTCCAGTTGTAATAAAGATGCGCTATAACTTTTTAATGTAGCATTGAAATTCAAATAACACTCACTCCGGACACCAACTTTAAAACTAATTTTTTTAGTGAGATAATTGTTTGAACTGTTCTCCAATCAGCGCCTTAGCCATACGGCACTCCCGCATATTTTTTTTGTTCCTGAAAGTGAGAAAGGATTATGTATAACCACTTGAATTGTTTTAAAGGGACAGTCTAGTCAAAATTAAACTTTCATGATTCAGATAGGGCATGCAATTTTACTATTATCATCAAATGCAAAACTGGGCAATGGGTAATAAAGGGATTATCTTTCTTTGCAAACAAAAATACATTTTTAAGTAAACCGCCCCTTTAATATTTGCCACATGATCCTTTAGGACTGAAAATTGTGCTCATAATAAGAAACAAAAAATATCGCAATTGTATAGACTTGAAAACGGGACTCCTTAGATCACTCATAAATAGGATGGATAGAACAGATTGATTGGCCTTTCAAGATTTGATAGATTCCTAGTGTGAGGGGCAGGGCCATGAAACCCACCAATAGGCAGCTGCATAAGCATAAGTGTAAGCGAATGGTACCTCTGCAGTGCAGCACAAGCAAAGCTTCTCAGATTGTTAGGGATACTTTAGCTTTAAACTAAAGGACCAGTCAACAAAGAAGATTTGCATAATCAACAAATGCAAGTGAACAAGACAATGCAATAGCACTTAGTCTGAACTTCAAATGAGTATTATATTTAGTTCCAGACAATTTTAAAACTTATGTCTCTTTCCACTACCCCTGTACCATGTGACAGCCATCAGCTAATCACAAATGCATACACGTACCATGTGACAGCCATCAGCCATTCATAAATGCATACACACTTATTCTTGCACATGCTCAGTAGGAGATGTTGACTCTAAATTTTTAAATATTAAAAGACTGTGCACATTTTTTAAATGGAAGTAAATTTGAAAGTTGTTTAAAATGGCATGCTCTAGCTGAATAATGAAAGTTTAATTTTGATCGAGTGTTCCTTTAAACAGCTTTTTGTGGGTTATCCTGTCCCTGATGTACCAGGACAAGGATCAATGCCAGGTCCTTCCAGAATGTGGAGCCAAATAAGAAAAATAGGCCAAAAAATGAAAGTACATTTAAATCCCTGAGCATAATGCTAGTGTGTTTATTTGGTAATATTGCTAATATGACTTCAGCAGAAAACTTGTGGAAAATGGTAAGTTGGTGCAAAATGAGCAGCGCTCGTCTCACTGAATGGTTTATGTGCTGTAACTACCAGCGATATAGATAGGTCTTGGCAACTAAAGTGCTGAGAAGGAAAACTGGGGCAGAACAGAGGATCAAGGAGACCAAGAAGAAAAAAAAATCTGCAATGCCCTGTGTGTTCTGACACCTTTGTATCATGGCCAGCATTATTTTTTCAGCGATCTTAGCTGCAGTAGCTCTTCTGTGTGATTGGACCAGACGGGCAAGCCTTCGCTCCCCACGTGCATCAATGAGCCTTGGGTGCCCATGACCCTGACACTGTTTTACCGGTTGTACTTCTTTGCACCACTTTTGGTAGGTACTAACCACTGCATACTGGGAACACCCCACAAGAGCTGACGTTTTAGAGATGCTCTGACCCAGTCGTCTAGCCATCAATATTTGGCCCTTGTCAAAGTCACTCAGATCTTATTGATTGCCTATTTTTCCTGCTTCCAACACATGAAATTCAAGAACAGTTCACACTTGTTGCCTAATATATCCCACCTCTTCACAGGTGCCATTGTGAGGATATAATCAATGTTATTCACTTCCCCTGTAAGTGGTTTTAATGTTGTGGCTGATCAGTGTTTAGCTAACTCTGTTGGGAACTAGAAAGGGAAAGGTGGATGAAACAAAAAGAGTAAACAGTACCCTCTGTTGGACAAAAAATAGAAGTGCAGTCTGAATTGAAAATGACCTGTAACCAGTTATCTAAACAGCAGGGTGACAGATTGGAGGGGATTAAAGTTCCAGAGGGTATGGGAAGCTATACTTTACTATGACCTAGCAACACAGGAATAGTAGGTAGAGAGATGGGAGAGAAGTGTAGGAAGGGAAGAATTTATGAAGTGTTATCTGTGTAACCCTCATTCTAGTATCCCCATGAGATAAGTGTATGTGGACTAATTCTTCTACCATATAGTGCCAACTCCTGAGCTTACATCCATGCTTTTCAATAAAAGATACAAAAAGAGCAAAGAATATTTGATAATAGAAGTAAATTAGAATGCGGATTAAAATGGAATGCTCTGACTCATGTCCCTTTAAAAGGCAGGACACTAAAAGAAAATTCAGTTTGAACAAACAACGACTGTGTCCGCTGACTAGACTCTTCTTTTTCATAATACAGATGTTGCAGTGTTTACCTTTCCACAGTAGGGTGACAAAGGGGCTTTTCTTCCTGAGGCAAAAGGTAGGTTATTCCAACTGCCGTTACTACCCGCAGACTAAATGGACACACCTACAACATAAAGAACACATATTAAATTAAAGCCTGTTCGTATGTAGTAAATAAACTTTACAATATACTTCCAATTTCATCTCCTTTTTCTTGTAAGTAAATTCTAAAAATTGTGAACTTTCCAATTCCTGTTAAAATGAAGTGCAGATCAGACTTAAAACTGCTAAATTCCACAAGTCATTAGCTTCACACTCATTTAGAAGTGTCTTTAATTGCACTCAGTAAACAAAGAAACCTAGGTTACACCACTGCTTTATAGACACTATGGGGCCAATTTATCATGGCCTGTATTGTGCCTAATGCACCTGTTTCCGCACGAGCCTTCAGGCTCGCCGGAAACAGGAGTTAAGAAGCTGAAGTCTTAAGACCGCTGTTCCTTAACTCGTCCTCTGCCTCTGAGACTGCAGACATCAATCAGCCCAATCTCATACTATTGGGTTGATTGACATCCCCTGCTGCGAATCTGCAGGGGCAGCATTGCACAAGCAGTTCACCAGAATTGCTTAAACAATGATAAATGCCGACAGCTTATGCTGTCGGCATTTATCGATGTCTGGCGGACTTGATCTCTACAGCAGATCATGTCCGCCAGACACTTGATAAATCGGCCCCTATAGCTATACATTTATTATTTCAATGTTTAAACAACTATTAAAATTAAAAATAAAATACATTTACATATTACTCTCTGCCTAATCTTTGCTTTGAATATACATTATATGGCCAAAAGTATATGGACACCATGGGTATTAATACCGAGTTGCACCCCCCCCCCTCTTTTTCAGCGATAACAGCTGCCACTCTTCTGGGAAGACTTTCCACAAGAAGTCCACAAAGTTGGAAGTACCCAATTGTCTAAAATGTCTTTGTATCCTGTAGCATTAACGTGAAGGTCAATGACGAATAAGTGCCCGGTTTTTAATAATCGTATTAAAAACAAGGGCACTTTAATTCATCAAAATTAATATTTCAAGCGTTTTCATTAAAAACTTACCTTTTAATCCTGAAAGCTGCTCCATCGAAACCCTCGGCCGTCGGAAGCCTTTGCTTACGTCAGAAATGACAAATCCGGCTTCCTCCAATCACGCCGTTCCCTCAGGGGATCATGGTCTGAGGGAACGCTGAGATTGGATGAAGCCGGATTCGTCGTCTTGGACCCCCAAAGAGGGCTTGCGACGGGTGGAGGAAGCGCTGTAGTGGCTCTCAGGATTAAAAGGTAAGTTTTTGAAGAAAGCGCTTGAAAACATAATTTATGTAAGAACTTACCTGATAAATTCATTTCTTTCATATTAGCAAGAGTCCATGAGCTAGTGACGTATGGGATATACATTCCTACCAGGAGGGGCAAAGTTTCCCAAACCTCAAAATGCCTATAAATACACCCCTCACCACACCCACAATTCAGTTTAACGAATAGCCAAGAAGTGGGGTGATAAAAAAGTGCGAAAGCATATAAAATAAGGAATTGGAATAATTGTGCTTTATACAATAAACATAACCACCACAAAAAAAGGGCGGGCCTCATGGACTCTTGCTAATATGAAAGAAATGAATTTATCAGGTAAGTTCTTACATAAATTATGTTTTCTTTCATATAATTAGCAAGAGTCCATGAGCTAGTGACGTATGGGATAATGATTACCCAAGATGTGGATCTTTCCACACAAGAGTCACTAGAGAGGGAGGGATAAAATAAAGACAGCCAATTCCTGCTGAAAATAATCCACACCCAAAAATAAAGTTTAACGAAAAACATAAGCAGAAGATTCAAACTGAAACCGCTGCCTGAAGTACTTTTCTACCAAAAACTGCTTCAGAAGAAGAAAATACATCAAAATGGTAGAATTTAGTAAAAGTATGCAAAGAGGACCAAGTTGCTGCTTTGCAAATCTGGTCAACCGAAGCTTCATTCCTAAACGCCCAGGAAGTAGAAACTGACCTAGTAGAATGAGCTGTAATTCTTTGAGGCGGAGTTTTACCCGACTCAACATAGGCAAGATGAATTAAAGATTTCAACCAAGATGCCAAAGAAATGGCAGAAGCTTTCTGGCCTTTTCTAGAACCGGAAAAGATAACAAATAAACTAGAAGTCTTACGGAAAGATTTCGTAGCTTCAACATAATATTTCAAAGCTCTAACAACATCCAAAGAATGCAACGATTTCTCCTTAGAATTCTTAGGATTAGGACATAATGAAGGAACCACAATTTCTCTACTAATGTTGTTGGAATTCACAACTTTAGGTAAAAATTCAAAAGAAGTTCGCAACACCGCCTTATCCTGATGAAAAATCAGAAAAGGAGACTCACAAGAAAGAGCAGATAATTCAGAAACTCTTCTGGCAGAAGAGATGGCCAAAAGGAACAAAACTTTCCAAGAAAGTAATTTAATGTCCAATGAATGCATAGGTTCAAACGGAGGAGCTTGAAGAGCTCCCAGAACCAAATTCAAACTCCAAGGAGGAGAAATTGACTTAACAGGTTTTATACGAACCAAAGCTTGTACAAAACAATGAATATCAGGAAGAATAGCAATCTTTCTGTGAAAAAGAACAGAAAGAGCAGAGATTTGTCCTTTCAAAGAACTTGCGGACAAACCCTTATCTAAACCATCCTGAAGAAACTGTAAAATTCTCGGTATTCTAAAAGAATGCCAAGAAAAATGATGAGAAAGACACCAAGAAATATAAGTCTTCCAGACTCTATAATATATCTCTCGAGATACAGATTTACGAGCCTGTAACATAGTATTAATCACAGAGTCAGAGAAACCTCTTTGACCAAGAATCAAGCGTTCAATCTCCATACCTTTAAATTTAAGGATTTCAGATCCTGATGGAAAAAAGGACCCTGTGACAGAAGGTCTGGTCTTAACGGAAGAGTCCACGGTTGGCAAGAGGCCATCCGGACAAGATCCGCATACCAAAACCTGTGAGGTCATGCCGGAGCTACCAGCAGAACAAACGAGCATTCCTTCAGAATCTTGGAGATTACTCTTGGAAGAAGAACTAGAGGCGGAAAGATATAGACAGGATGATACTTCCAAGGAAGTGATAATGCATCCACTGCCTCCGCCTGAGGATCCCGGGATCTGGACAGATACCTGGGAAGTTTCTTGTTTAGATGGGACGCCATCAGATCTATTTCTGGAAGTTCCCACATTTGAACAATCTGAAGAAATACCTCTGGGTGAAGAGACCATTCGCCCGGATGCAACGTTTGGCGACTGAGATAATCCGCTTCCCAATTGTCTATACCTGGGATATGAACCGCAGAGATTAGACAGGAGCTGGATTCCGCCCAAACCAAAATTCGAGATACTTCTTTCATAGCCAGAGGACTGTGAGTCCCTCCTTGATGATTGATGTATGCCACAGTTGTGATATTGTCTGTCTGAAAACAAATGAACGATTCTCTCTTCAGAAGAGGCCAAAACTGAAGAGCTCTGAAAATTGCACGGAGTTCCAAAATATTGATCGGTAATCTCACCTCCTGAGATTCCCAAACTCCTTGTGCCGTCAGAGATCCCCACACAGCTCCCCAACCTGTGAGACTTGCATCTGTTGAAAATACAGTCCAGGTCGGAAGCACAAAAGAAGCCCCTTGAATTAAACGATGGTGATCTGTCCACCATGTTAGAGAGTGTCGAACAATCGGTTTTAAAGATATTAATTGAGATATCTTCGTGTAATCCTTGCACCATTGCTTCAGCATACAGAGCTGAAGAGGTCGCATGTGAAAACGAGCAAAGGGGATCGCGTCCGATGCAGCAGTCATAAGACCTAGAATTTCCATGCATAAGGCTACCGAAGGGAATGATTGTGACTGAAGGTTTCGACAAGCTGCAATCAATTTTAGACGTCTCTTGTCTGTTAAAGACAGAGTCATGGACACTGAATCCATCTGGAAACCCAGAAAGGTTACCCTTGTCTGAGGAATCAAAGAACTTTTTGGTAAATTGATCCTCCAACCATGATCTTGAAGAAACAACACAAGTCGATTCGTATGAGATTCTGCTAAATGTAAAGACTGAGCAAGTACCAAGATATCGTCCAAATAAGGAAATACCACAATACCCTGTTCTCTGATTACAGACAGAAGGGCACCGAGAACCTTTGTAAAAATTCTTGGAGCTGTAGCTAGGCCAAACGGCAGAGCCACAAACTGGTAATGCTTGTCCAGAAAAGAGAATCTCAGGAACTGATAATGATCTGGATGAATCGGAATATGCAGATATGCATCCTGTAAATCTATTGTGGACATATAATTCCCTTGCTGAACAAAAGGCAAGATAGTCCTTACAGTTACCATCTTGAACGTTGGTATTCTTACATAACGATTCAATATTTTTAGATCCAGAACTGGTCTGAAGGAATTCTCCTTCTTTGGTACAATGAAGAGATTTGAATAAAACCCCATCCCCTGTTCCGGAACTGGAACTGGCATAATTACTCCAGTCAACTCTAGATCTGAAACACATTTCAGAAATGCTTGAGCTTTTACTGGATTTACTGGGACACGGGAAAGAAAAAATCTCTTTGCAGGAGGTCTCATCTTGAAACCAATTCTGTACCCTTCTGAAACAATGCTCTGAATCCAAAGATTGTGAACAGAATTGATACAAATTTCCTTGAAAAAACGTAACCTGCCCCCTACCAGCTGAGCTGGAATGAGGGCCGCACCTTCATGTGGACTTAGAAGCAGGCTTTGCCTTTCTAGCTGGCTTGGATTTATTCCATACTGGAGATGGTTTCCAAACTGAAACTGCTCCTGAGGATGAAGGATCAGGCTTTTGTTCTTTGTTGAAACGAAAGGAACGAAAACGATTATTAGCCCTGCTTTTACCTTTAGATTTTTTATCCTGTGGTAAAAAAAGTTCCTTTCCCACCAGTAACAGTTGAAATAATGGAATCCAACTGAGAACCAAATAATTTGTTACCCTGGAAAGAAATGGAAAGTAAAGTTGATTTAGAAGCCATATCAGCATTCCAAGTTTTAAGCCATAAAGCTCTTCTAGCTAAAATAGCTAGAGACATAAACCTGACATCAACTCTGATAATATCAAAAATGGCATCACAGATAAAATTATTAGCATGCTGTAGAAGAATAATAATATCATGAGAATCATGATGTGTTACTTGTTGCGCTAAAGTTTCCAACCAGAAAGTTGAAGCTGCAGCAACATCAGCCAAAGATATAGCAGGTCTAAGAAGATTACCTGAACACAGATAAGCTTTTCTTAGAAAGGATTCAATTTTCCTATCTAAAGGATCCTTAAACGAAGTACCATCTGACGTAGGAATAGTAGTACGTTTAGCAAGGGTAGAAATAGCCCCATCAACTTTAGGGATTTTGTCCCAAAATTCTAATCTGTCAGACGGCACAGGATATAATCGCTTAAAACGTTTAGAAGGAGTAAATGAATTTACCCAATTTATCCCATTCTTTGGAAATTACTGCAGAAATAGCATTAGGAACAGGAAAAACTTCTGGAATAACCACAGGAGCTTTAAATACCTTATCCAAACGTTTAGAATTAGTATCAAGAGGACCAGAATCCTCTATTTCTAAAGCAATTAGTACTTCTTTAAGTAAAGAACGAATAAATTCCATTTTAAATAAATATGAAGATTTATCAGCATCAACCTCTGAGACAGAATCCTCTGAACCAGAAGAGTCATCAGAATCAGAATGATGATGTTCATTTAAAAATTCATCTGTAGGGAGAGAAGTTTTAAAATATTTTTTACGTTTACTAGAAGGAGAAATAACAGACATAGCCTTCTTTATGGATTCAGAAACAAAATCAGGAACATTCTGCACCTTAGATGTTGAAGGAACTGCAACAGGCAATGGTACTTTACTAAAGGAAATATTATCTGCTTTAACAAGTTTGTCATGACAATCAATACAAACAACAGCTGGAGGAATAGCTACCAAAAGTATACAGCAGATACACTTAGCTTTGGTAGATCCAGCACTAGACAGCGATTTTCCTGTAGTATCTTCTGACTCAGATGCAACGTGAGACATCTTGCAATATGTAAGAGAAAAAACAACATATATATAAAGCAAAATTGATCAAATTCCTTAAATGACAGTTTCAGGAATGGGAAAAAATGCCAAAGAACAAGCTTCTAGCAACCAGAAGCAATGAAAAATGAGACTTAAATAATGTGGAGACAAAAGCGACGCCCATATTTTTCGCGCCAATAAGACGCCCACATTATTAGGCGCCTAAATGCTTTTTGGCGCCAAAATGACGCCACATCCGGAACGCCGACATTTTTGGCGCAAAATAACGTCAAAAAATGACGCAACTTCCGGCGACACGTATGACGCCGGAAACGAATTTTTTGCGCCAAAAAAGTCCGCGCCAAGAATGACGCAATAAAATGAAGCATTTTCAGCCCCCGCGAGCCTAACAGCCCACAGGGAAGAGTCAAATTTTTGAAGGTAAGAAAAAATGATTAAATCAAATGCATTATCCCAAATATGAAACTGACTGTCTGAAAATAAGGAAAGTTGAACATTCTGAGTCAAGGCAAATAAATGTTTGAATACATATATTTAGAACTTTATAAACAAAGTGCCCAACCATAGCTTAGAGTGTCACAGAAAATAAGATTTACTTACCCCAGGACACTCATCTACATGTTTGTAGAAAGCCAAACCAGTACTGAAACGAGAATCAGCAGAGGTAATGGTATATATAAGAGTATATCGTCGATCTGAAAAGGGAGGTAAGAGATGAATCTCTACGACCGATAACAGAGAACCTATGAAATAGACCCCGTAGAAGGAGATCACTGCATTCAAATAGGCAATACTCTCCTCACATCCCTCTGACATTCACTGCACGCTGAGAGGAAAACCGGGCTCCAACTTGCTGCGGAGCGCATATCAACGTAGAATCTAGCACAAACTTACTTCACCACCTCCATCGGAGGCAAAGTTTGTAAAACTGAATTGTGGGTGTGGTGAGGGGTGTATTTATAGGCATTTTGAGGTTTGGGAAACTTTGCCCCTCCTGGTAGGAATGTATATCCCATACGTCACTAGCTCATGGACTCTTGCTAATTACATGAAAGAAATGTCAATTTTGATGAATTAAAGTGCCCTTGTTTTTAATAGGATTATTAAAAACCGGGCACTAATTCGTCAAAATTTACCTTCACTTTAAAGGGACGGTAAAGTCACAATTACACAATGATTTAGACAAAGCATTATTATTATTTAATTTGCTTCCTTCTCTTGTTATCCTTTGCTGAAAGGTTTATCTATGTTCCAGCTGCAGATTGGTGGCTGTATATATATCTCAATTGTCATTGGCTCACCCATGTGTTCAGTTAGAAACCAGTAGTGCATTGCTGCTCCTTCAATAAATGATACCAAGAGAATGAAAAAAATGTGATAATTGAAGTAAACTGGAAAGAAGTTTAAAATTGTATGTTCTACCGAAATCATGAAAGAAAAATTTCGTTTTTTGTGTCCCTTTAAGACAACTAGTCACTTGAACTAAGGGCGTAGACAACACCTGAAAAACACCACAAGACCATTATGCCTCCTCCACTAATATTCACTGTAGGCACTATGCGTTCTTCGCCTGGCATCTGCCAGACCCAGATTCTTCAATCAGATTGCCAGATAGTGAGGTACGTTTCATCGTCCCAGATAACATATTTCCAGAGTCCAGTGACAACGCATTTTTACACCACTCAGCTGACGCTTGGCATTGCGCACATATATCTGAGGCATGTGTACAGTTGCTCGGCCATGGAAACCAATTTCATGAAGCGCCCAACGCACAGTTCTTGTGCTGATGTTGCTTCCGGAGGCAGTTTGGAACTCTGTAGCGAGTGATGCAACAGATCATTTTTACGAGCTACACACTTCAGCACTCCGGCAGCCCTGCGCTCTGAGTTTGCATGGTTGTTACTCCTAGACTCTTCAAACTTACAATAATAGCATTTACAGTCGACCAAGACGAATCCAGAAGGGCAGAAATATTACAAACTAACTTTAAGCAAAGATGACATCGTATTACAGCTCTTCAGCACAACTCATTGTACTGCCAATGGAGATGTCATGACTATGTAGTGCGCTTTATCTACCTGCGGCACACATGGGTGTGACAGAAACACCTGAACAGAATAATTAGTAGAGGTGTCCACATACATAGTGTTTCCTATCTAGCACGTATTTACTGTTTAATCTTCCTTTAAGGGAAATAAACTCAAAATGTTTAAACTCCTAATAAAATGCTTAAATTAAAACAAAGCATATAGTGTACACTCCCTTCAAAGAGACATACCTCATAATTGAAAGGCTATTCTAAAGTACAAAATAATGCTTCTATATTATTAGAGGACTTTATTTTTAAACAAAATGTCCTCTTCTTAATGTTGCACCAGTTTTGTTTATGAACTGTGAGCCAATCACGAGCAGCGTACATACATACTCTCCAATCACTGGCATTATCTTCATCTATTGAAATACACGTGTGACTTTGCATGTATACTTCTTAGTTGGGGTCAAACACATAGCAAGAAAATGGAATTCACTTAAAAATAATATAAGCACTAAATGCCATTTTAATAATGCTGGAGTTTGTCTGACTCTCAAACACCCGACAAAGTGATTGCTTAGAGGGGGATAATTTAAAAATGATATGAATAGCAACAGCAAAACCCTGCAAATTGTGCAAACAAATTACAGTTTTAAATGTAGTGTTTACATAAACTATGTTTAATACAAAGATTGTGATAAGTGCATAATACTTAAAACCTAGGACAGTGTATCCTACATATATATTGCATATTTGGCTTTATTTATTATTTGCACTTAATCACATTTTTTGTATTATTTTAAACAGTTTGTGATCGACACATCTTATGTTACACTTCTGTACCAACTACATTTAAAACGACTTATCTTTTAACCAATAAATACAGACACCAGGATTGCTGTAATGTGACATACTTGGGCCAAAACTATCTACCTGGCACTAACCTGAACACATACAGAGGGGCGCAAGGAGTACTGCATCTTTTCCAAGATCTCTTTTTGCAGAATATCCCAAGTGACGTTCCTCTCCAAATGTAGAACAAATGGTTGTCCAAATCTAGAGAAGTGTACAAAACAGTTAAGGATCCAAGAGAAGTGTCTTTAGCTTTAAGTTTCCCTAGAACAAGGTTCTTCAAACCACGGGTTGGGATCCATTACTAGGTTGCAACACCATGTTTACTGGGTCGTGACTTGTGTGTGTTGTATAAGAGTGTGTGTGTTGTATAAGAGTGTGTGTATGGTGTGTGTGTTGTATAAGAGTGTGTGTATGGTATAAGTGTGTGTATGGTGTGTGTGTTGTATAAGAGTGTGTGTATGGTGTGTGTGTTGTATAAGAGTGTGTGTATGGTGTGTGTGTTGTATAAGAGTGTGTGTGTGGTGTATATTATATGAGAGTGTGTGGTATGTGTTGTATGTGAGGTATGAGCGTTTGGTGTGTGTGGTATGAGAGTGTTTGGTGTGTGTGTGTGCGGTATGAGTGTTTGGTGTGTGTGTGTGCGGTATGAGTGGTGTGTATGTGTGCGGTATGAGTGTTTGGTGTGTGTGTGTGCGGTATGAGTGTTTGGGGGGTGTGTGCGGTATGAGTGTTTGGGGGGTGTGTGCGGTATGAGAGTGTGTGTGCGGTATGAGAGTGTGTGTGTGGTGTGTGCTGAATGAGTTTGCTTGGGTGGTGTATGTGTTGTATGAGAGTGTTTGGTGTGGGTGTCTGCTGTATGTGAGTGAGTGTGTGTGTTGTATGAGAGTATATGTGGTGTGTGTTGTATGCGAGCGTGTGTTTTATACGAGTATGTGTGTGTGTTATTACCTTTCACAACACTTAAGTTTGACTATAATCAGGAATAAAGTATGCACACATTGTACTCCCTTCACCAAAAAAATGCAGCTATCTCGTATATTATTTCAGAAATTTTCAGACCAAGCATAAAAATAGGGTTGTGAAGGTATGTGGTATTGTGGCACCGGGTCATGGAAAAAAAGTTTGAAGAACCCTGCCCTAGAATATTCATGGTTTTGGTTTCCTCTTTATGGATGGATTATATTAGTGAATTCAGCCGATACATTTACCTCCTGCCATGCTGTCCGCTGTACGCTCTGTTACACACTAACAGCACAAGCCTGTCATTGCCTGGAGACCTGTTGGTGGAGAGCCGCACAGAGCCAGATGAGTAGAGGGAAGATCTATTGGAGTCCGTCCCATTCCTCATATAGTTCTGGTTGTTATTTACGCAGATGCCTGCAAGACAAGAGGGCCATGAAGTTAATACCAAACTGGCACAAAGGAAGTGATTGTGCTGCAGTTACCCGACGACATCCTATACTTTGTTTATATATATATTTTAAATGTAGCAAAAACATTTTTTTATGAGATTAAAGGTCCATAAAACCCATTTTTTCATGCATCAGATAGAGCATGCAATTTTAAACAACTTTCCTATTTACTTCTATTATCTAATTTGTTTCATTCTCTAGGTATCATTTGTTGAAACGGATACCTAGGTAGCCTCAGGAGCGGATGATTTGTGGCTGCACATATATGCCTCATGCTATTTGCTCATCCATGTTCATTGCTGCTTTTCAACAAAAGATATCAAGAGAATGAAGCAAATTAGAAATAAATTGGAAAGTTGTTAAACCCTTTGGCTGCTAAGCCATTTTCCCCACCTGTAAGCTAAGATGGTTTTGAGCTTTTTGTTGCAGTTCACATTTAAACACTTTTAGAAGTAAAGTTTGTGTGAATAATCTATACAAACTATATATTGTTTTTTTCAGCAGACCTAGCAGATTCTAAACATACCATTATTATGTGTATGTCTCAATAGGTTTTAAAAATAAAGCATAAAATATGAAAAAAAAAGTGTATTTTTTTACTCCACACTCAATAAAAATAAGTTTGTAATTTTATTTTTCTAGACTCCGTCATCAAAACCTGTGTTGCTAAATATTTGCAGTAGGTAACTGAAATAAGCAGAAATGTTTTTCTACTGTTTTACTGCCGACGAGTCAATTTGATAGACCTTAACAAAAAGCATCTTTAAATTTAATGTATTGTTGCCAGCAATTAAACCAGCTTCGGCTGCCTGGGAAGTTAAGATATGACAACAAAACTATATTTTTTAGAAACTACACCCCCAGCTGCATCAAATAAGGTCTCATTTGTATTTGTATCACAAATTTGAAGTGTACAACAAATAAGCAAATATTACACTTGTAAAAAATTAAATAAAAAAATTAAACAAAGCGACATGTTCATTTATATCTTACGCACTCCAAATTTGTGCCAGCAATACATGCAGCCCCTCATTTGATGCGCCAAGGGATGTACTTTCCAAAACTGTGTACCTTGTGTACTGTATCTTAAAACATCTGCTAAGCCATTTCCCACCTGTGTACTAAGCTGGTTTAGAACTTTGTGTTGCAGTTCACATTCACACACTTTTAGAAGTTGGTTTTGTGTGAATAACCTATACAAACTATATATTGGGGGTTTTCAGCAGAGACTGCAGATTCAAAATATATTATTATTATATGTGTATTTGTTATGTTTGAAAAATAAAGCAAAACATTAGAAAAAAGTGTATATTTTTAATCCTGACAATTAACTGTATGCAATTTTATTTTTGTAAACTCTTCTCATCAAAACCTGTGTGGCTAAATATTTGTAGTAGATAACCTTCCTGAGAAGGATAAGCAGCATTTGGGTCACCTGCATGCGTAGTAAGGCACGGTTGTAGGGAACGCGGCTCGTGAGAAACAGCATCCCCAGAGGCGGATGGCTCAGTGGACCCCTGATTCCCCGATCCCGAGGAACGGAGCAATCTAAAAAGGCATTAGGAACATAACTGATGGGCATGTATCACCCGGGTCAATTCATATTCTTCGCAAGTAGAAGAATCTGAATCAGAGACATCCGTCTCCAAAAAATCAGAATCCTCCATAACTGGGAATTGAAAGAATGGACCAATAAGAAAATATAAACGGCACCTTACACCTCCAATGGCTGGGGCACTCACCAACTCCTAGGACCTAGACACCAGTGAACCAGAATTTTTCTGTCGCCACACAGTCAGGAATGCGGAAATGGAGAGCAAAAACGTAACCACGCCCAGTCACAAGGTGTACCGTGCAGCCCATGAAGAAACGTGGCAAACCTTAAAGGCCGCGTCACTTGCCATAGGCCGTTATGTTCCGAAAAAGCCATGAGCCTAAGTATCCCTACACATTAGCAGACAGAATCACATAACAAACATGATTAAAGCCCCCCCTCTGTTCAATAACCCCCCTTAGGAGATATTAACCCTTGATTCCAAGATACAATAGGAGCCTGTTAAAGTTTTGCCCCAAAGGTTGTAGCCCCTCTCGGATAAACAGTTGTATTACAGTATGATGAAAGTAAAATGAAACGATCTTACCGGAATCTACGCCGTGGAACAGGAACAAGGCCCTTCAAGTGTGACAGATAGTAGCATCGCTTCTGACATGGACTTGAGAGAAGAAAGCAGGCAGCGAAACTCGTCAACGCTGACTGCTCGTAGAGCTTTTAACATGAGTCGGGATGGTTTCACAGAAAGACTCTCCCTGTATCTCCGGACTAACTTTCATCCAGGCTCTCACTGAGAGGCTGACAGGACTACTTAAAACTCCAGTCCCATTTCGAAGAGTACTACCCTCCATAAGAGACTATCGAAACTTCTGATACTTCTCTGCCAACCTCCTGGGACGAAAGGCAAAGAATGACTGGGGGATGGGGGAAGGATATTTAAGTCTTTGGCTGGGGTGTCTGCCTCCTCCTGGTGGCCAGGTTCTGAATTCCCAAAAGTAATAAATGCAGCTGTGGACTCATTCCGTTTATGAAGAAAATACTATTAAAAATGGGGGCACTTTCATTCATGAAAGTTTACTATGAGGCCATTCTTTTAAAATACTTACCTTTTATTCCTAGCAAGCGTGGAAAACTGGAGCAGCGATTCCCCTGCCTCCAGGTCGTCTCTTCTTACGCCAGAAATGACGAATTCCGCTTCCTCCAATAATGGCTTCCCCCCCAGAGCAAACATTGCCTGAGGCAACGCCGTGATTGGAAGAAGCCGGATTCGTCATTTCTGAAGAAGAGACGTCCTGTGGGCAGAGGAATCGCTGCTCCAGTGTTCTACGCTTGCTAGGAATAAAATGTAAGTATATAAAAAAAAAAAAAGTACCCTTGTTTCTAATAGTATTTTTAAAAACAGGGCTTTCATTCGTGAAAGTTGACATTCACTTTAAGATATGGCAACTAAACTATACATTTTTAGAAACTACACTCCCAGGTCTATCAGATGAGGGTTTATTTGTATTTATAGCTCAAAACTGGAGTATGTAACAAATAAGCAAATATTGCACTTGTTTAAGAAACAAAAAGTTTTCTGAGCAAAGTGTTTAGTTATATATTGTGCACTCCAATTTTGTACTATATATACACATGTAGCCCTTATTTGATGCCCCAAGGGGTGTACTTTCCAAAAAAGTAAATTTATGCTTACCTGATAAATTGATTTCTTCTACGATACAACAAGTCCACTGATTCATCCTTTACTTGTGGGATATTATCCTCCTGCTAACAGGAAGTGGCAAAGAGCACCACAGCAGAGCTGTCTATATAGCTCCTCCCTTAGCTCCACCCCCCAGTCATTTGACCGAAGGTACAGGAAGAAAAAGGAGAAACTAAAAGGTGCAGAGGTGACTGAAGTTTTGAATCAAAAAAATATAATCTGTCTAAAATTGACAGGGCGGGCCGTGGACTCGTCGTATCAGAAGAAATCAATTTATCAGGTAAGCATAAATTTACTTTTCTTCTATAAGATACGACGAGTCCACGGATTCATCCTTTACTTGTGGGATACAATACCAAAGCTACAGGACACGGATGAACGGGAGGGACAAGACAGATGGCTAAACAGAAGGAACCACTGCCTAAAGAACTTTTCTCCCAAAAATAGCCTCCGAAGAAGCAAAAGTATCAAATTTGGAAAATTTGGAAAAAGTATGAAGTGAAGACCAAGTCGCAGCCTTACAAATCTGTTCAACAGAAGCATCATTTTTAAAAGCCCATGTGGAAGCCACCGCTCTAGTAGAGTGAGCTGTAATTCTTTCAGGATACTGCTGTCCAGCAGTCTCGTATGCCAAACGGATGATGCTTTTCAGCCAAAAAGAAAGAGAGGTAGCCGTAGCTTTTTGACCTCTACGTTTTCCAGAATAGACAACAAACAGAGAAGATGTTTGACGGAAATCTTTGGTCGCTTGCAAGTAAAACTTCAAGGCACGAACCACGTCCAAATTGTGCAAAAGACGCTCCTTCTTAGAGGAAGGATTAGGACACAGGGAAGGAACAACAATTTCTTGATTAATATTCTTATTAGTAACAACCTTAGGAAGGAATCCAGGTTTGGTACGCAAAACCACCTTATCAGCATGAAAAACAAGGTAAGGCGAGTCGCATTGCAATGCAGATAGTTCAGAAACTCTTCAAGACGAAGAGATAGCAACTAAAAACAGAACTTTCCAAGATAGAAGCTTAATATCTATGGAATGCATAGGTTCAAACGGAACCCCTTGAAGAACTTTAAGACTAAATTCAAACTCCATGACGGAGCAGCAGGTTTAAACACAGGCTTGATTCTAACTAAAGCCTGACAGAACGAGTGAACGTCTGGAACATCTGTCAGACGCTTGTGCAGTAAAATTGACGCAGACATCTGTCCCTTTAAGGAACTAGCTGATAACCCCTTCTCCAATCCTTCTTGGAGAAAGGACAAAATCTTAGGAATCCTGCTCTTACTCCATGAGTAGCCTTTGGATTTGCACCAATAAAGATATTTACGCCATATCTTATGATAAATTTTCCTAGTTACAGGCTTTCGAGCCTGAATCAAGGTATCTATGACCGACTCAGAGAATCCCCGCTTGGATAAAATCAAGCGTTCAATCTCCATTCAGTCAGCCGCAGAGAAACTAGATTTGGATGTTGGAACAGACCCTGAATGAGGTCCTGTCTCAGTGGCAGAGATGACATGTCCACCAGATCTGCATACCAAGTCCTGCGTGGCCATGCAGGTGCTATCAAAATCACTGACGCTCTCTCCTGTTTGATTCTGGCGATCAGACGAGGAAGGAGAGGGAATGGTGGAAACACATAAGCCAGGTTGAACGACCAAGGTACTGCTAGAGCATCTATCAGTACTGCCTGAGGATCCCTTGATCTGGACCCGTAACAAGGAAGTTTGGCATTCTGACGAGATGCCATCAGATCCAATTCTGGTGTGCCCCATTGATTAATCAATTGTGCAAACACCTCCGGATGAAGTTCCCACTCCCCCGGATGAAAAATCTGACGACTTAGAAAATCCGCTTCCCAGTTCTCCACTCCTGGGATATAGATTGCTGATTGATGGCAAGAGTGAGCCTCTGCCCATTGTTTTGGAAACCTCTATCATCGCTAGAGAACTCTTTGTTCCCCCCCTGATGATTGATATATGCTACAGTCGTGATATTGTCCGACTGGAATCTTATGAATCTGGCCAAAGCCAGCTGAGGCCACGTCTGAAGCGCATTGAATATCGCTCTAAGTTCTAGAATATTTATCGGGAGGAGAGTCTCCTCCTGAGTTCACATACCCTGTGCTTTCAGGGAATTCCAGACTGCACACCAGCCCAATAGGCTGCCGTCTGTTGTCACTATGACCCATGCTGGCCTGCGGAAACACATTCCCTGGGACAGATGATCCTGTGACAACCACCAAAGAAGAGAGTCTCTGGTCTCTTGTTTCAGACTTATCTGAGGAGATAAATTTGCATAATCCCCATTCCACTGATTGAGCATGCATAGTTGCAGTGGTCTGAGATGCAAGCCAGCAAATTGAACTATGTCCATTGCCGCTACCATTAATCTGATTACCTCCATACACTGAGCCACAGACGGCCGAAGAATGGAATGAAGAGTTCAGCGGGTGGTTAAAATCTTTGATTTCCTGACTTCCGTCAGAAAAATTTTCATCTCTACCGAATCTATCAGAGTTCCCAGGAATGGAACTCTTGTGAGAGGGATAAGTGAACTCTTTTTTTACGTTCACCTTCCACCCGTGAGATCTTAGAAAAGCCAACACGATGTCCGTGTGAGATTTGGCTAGTTGGTAAGTTGACGCCTGAATTAAGATATCGTCTAGATAAGGCGCCACTGCTATGCCCCGCGGCCTTAGAACCGCCAGAAGGAACCCTAGCACCTTTGTGAAAATTCTGGGAGCTGTGGCCAACCAACAAACTGGTAATGCTTGTCCAGAAAAGTGAACCTGAGGAACTGGTGATGATCTTTGTGGATAGGGATGTGCAGATACGCATCCTTTAAATCCACGGTGGTCATATATTGACCCTCCTGGATCATTGGTAAAATAGTCCGAATGGTCTCCATCTTGAAGGATGGGACTCTGAGGAATTTGTTTAGGATCTTGAGATCTAAAATTGGTCTGAAGATTCCCTCTTTTTTGGGAACCACAAACAGATTAGAGTAGAACCCCTGCCCCTGTTCTGTTTTCAGAACTGGGCAGATCACTCCCATGGTATGTAGGTCTTCTACACAGCGTAAGAACGACTCTCTTTTTATCTGGTTTACAGACAATCGAGAAAGATGGAATCTCCCCCTTGGAGGAGAATCCTTGAAATCTAGAAGATACCCCTGGGTCACGATTTCTAAAGCCCAGGAGTTCTGAACGTCTCTTGCCCAAGCCTGAGCAAAGAGAGAAAGTCTGCCCCCTATTAGATCCGGTCCCGGATCAGGGGCTGCCCCTTCATGCTGTCTTGGTGGCAGCAGCGGGCTTCTTGACCTGTTTACCCTTGTTCCAAGTTTGGTTAGGTCTCCAGACTGACTTGGATTGAGCAAAATTCTCCTCCTGCTTTGCAGCAGGGGAAGAGGTAGAGGGACCACCTTTGAAATTTCGAAAGGAACGAAAATTATTTTGTTTGGTCCTCATCTTATTTGTCTTATCCTGAGAAAGAGCATGGCCTTTTCCACCAGTGATGTCTGAAATGATCTCTTTCAGTTCAGGGCCAAATAGGGTCTTACCCTTGAAAGGGATGGCTAAAAGCTTAGATTTTGATGATACGTCAGCAGACCAGGACTTAAGCCATAACGCTCTACGCGCTAAAATGGCAAAACCTGAATTCTTTGCCGCTAATTTAGCCAGTTGAAAAGCGGCATCTGTAATGAAAAAATTAGCTATCTTAAGAGCCCTAATTCTATCCAGAATATCATCTAATGGGGTCTCAACCTGAAGAGCCTCCTCTAGAGCCTCGAACCAAAACGCAGCTGCAGTAGTTACAGGAACAATGCACGCTATAGGTTGCAGAAGAAAACCCTGATGAATAAATATTTTCTTTAGAAGACCCTCTAATTTTTTTATCCATAGGATCTTTGAAAGCACAACTGTCCTCAATAGGTATAGTTGTACGCTTAGCCAGGGTAGAAATAGCTTCCTCAACCTTAGGGACCGTCTGCCACGAATCCCGAATGGTGTCTGATATGGGAAGCATTTTATTAAAAGTAGGAGGGGGATAAAAGGGAATACCTGGTCTATCCCACTCCTTTGTAACAATGTCCGAAATCCTCTTAGGGACCGGAAAAACATTAGTGTAAGTAGGAACCTCTAGATATCTATCCATTTTACACAATTTCTCTGGTGGAACTACAATAGGGTCACAATCATCCAGAGTCGCTAAAATCTCCCTAAGCAACAGGCGGAGGTGCTCTAGCTTAAATTTAAAAGCCGTCATATCTGAATCTGTCTGAGGGAACATCTTTCCTGAATCAGAAATCTCTCCCTCAGACAGCAAATCCCTCACCCCCAACTCAGAACATTGTGAGGGTACATGGGAGATGGCTAATAAAGCGTCAGAGGGCTCAGCATTTACTCTCACACTGGACCTACTGCGCTTCCCCTGCAACCCAGGCAGCTTAGATAATACCTCTGTGAGGGTAGTATTCATAACTGCGGCCATATCTTGCAGGGTGAAAGAATTAGACGCACTAGAAGTAATTGGCGTCGCTTGTGCGGGCATTAATGGTTGTGACACTTGGGGAGAATTAGATGGCATAACCTGATTCCCTTCTGACTGAGAATCATCCTGCGACATACTTTTATCATCTAAAATATGTTCTTTGCAATTAATTGCCCTTTCAGTGCATGAGGGACACATTTTAAGTGGGGGTTCCACAATGGCTTCCAAACACATTGAACATTGGCTTTCCTAAATGTCAGACATGTTAAACAGGCTAGTAATGACACAAACAGGCTTGAAAACACATTATTTAGTGAAAAAAATAACAATCTTAAAAAACGGTACTGCGCCTTTAAGAGAAAAAAGCATACACGTTCTGAAAAACAGCTTAAAAATAATCAAATCGTTTAAATTTTTTGCATGAATATTCAAAATATGCAGCTAAGATTGCCCAAAAAGGAAAGGAACAGTTAACCCTTTACAGTGAAAAAACGGATAATTAATAAAGCCTAAATCCGGAAAAAACACCCCCTGCACCTCGCCACAGTCCTGCTGTGGCGCCTACCTGCCCTCAGGGATTGGAAAAACGGGGTTAAAGCTTCGATTTAGCCCAACACTTCCACAAGGGCCCACCGGAGTTGGAGCTTGCTGCTTGCTCTGTAAATACAAATGCGCAACTGAGGCGCAAAAATAGGCTCTGCCCATCTCACGCTATGTTTTGCAGCCCAAATGAACCGCACCAGAGCGGTCTGAAACTAGTCATGTGGGTTCTTTAACCCAAAAAAAGAAGCCAAGTGTACCCTCCAATAAAGCCTCAAAAACGTTACTACCAAAAACGTTATCAGCACTCCCAGTTCAATAAACGTTTGCCCACAAACAATCAAACTCTGTGTCAATCATTTTTTATGAGCCCCTATATGCAAGCTTAGTAATACCCCTCTTCTCTTAGGATTACTGCTTACCCATACCCTCATGGGGATACTGTCAGCCATTCTGAAATACCACAGTCTCTCCAGAAGAAATGACTGAACATACCTCACTGCTATATAGCATGAAAACGTTCCTCACACTGAAGTTTCTTGTACTCCTCAGCCATTCTGTGGGAAATGTACTGGATCTTAGTGACAAATGCTAAGATCATCAGCCTCCAGGCAAAAGTCTTCATCCATCTGCTGCCTGAGAGTAAATAGTACACACCGGTACCATTTAAAATAAAAAACTCTTGCTTGAAGAAAATAAAAACTAACATTTTATCACCTCTTTCCCTTTACCCTTCCTAGTACTTAGAGTAGGCAAAGAGAATGACTGGGGGTGGAGCTAAGGGAGGAGCTATATAGACAGCTCTGTTGTGGTGCTCTTTGCCACTTCCTGTTAGCAGGAGGATAATATCCCACAAGTAAAGGATGAATCCGTGGCCTCGTCGTATCTTATAGAAGAAATGTGCACTTTATTTACTGTATCTTAACTTTCCAGGTGGCTACAGCTGTCTAATTGCAGACATCACCTCTAAAAATTAAAAGACAATTATTTTAGACTTTTTTAGGCAATTAAACAGCTCTAGCCACATGGGAAGTTAAAAAGGGTACATAAAAGTACACATTTGTATAAAGTACACCCCTTTGGGCATCAAATGAAGGGCTACATGTATATCTAGCACAAAAGTGGAGTGCGTAAAAATTAACGGAATATGGTGCTTTGATTAGAAAATATTTTTTTCTTAGTAAAGTGATATGTTCAGCTATTTCTTACGCACTCAAATTTTGCGCTATATATACACATGCAGCCCCTTATTTCATGGGCCAAGGGGTGTACTTTCCAAAAATGTGCACCAGGGAAAAAGCCGCTGTCAGAATCTTCTCTAGCGTCATCCGAGAAGGAAACAAAGTCGGAGTTCATAAGAAACTCAGCTGCTTCCTCGTCACTCATTGGACATAATTCTCTTTACAAAGCAAATAGATATTTTGAAAGAAAGTATGCTGCTAGAAAATATATATAGTTTTTATTGCAAAAAAACATAATTTATGCTTACCTGATAAATGTATTTCTCTTGTAGTGTATCCAGTCCACGGATCATCCATTACTTGTGGGATATTCTCCTTCCCAACAGAAGTTGCAAGAGGATCACCCACAGCAGAGCTGCTATATAGCTCCTCCCCTCACTGCCATATCCAGTCATTCGACCAAAACAAGCCGAGAAAAGGAGAAACCATAGGGTGCAGTGGTGACTGTAGTTTAATTAAAATATAGACCTGCCTGAAAAGGACAGGGCGGGCCGTGGACTGGATACACTACAAGAGAAATAAATTTATCAGGTAAGCATAAATTATGTTTTCTCTTAAGTGTATCCAGTCCACGGATCATCCATTACTTGTGGGATACCAATACCAAAGCTAAAGTACACGGATGATGGGAGGGACAAGGCAGGAACTTAAACGGAAGGAACCACTGCCTGTAGAACCTCTCTCCCAAAAACAGCCTCCGAAGAAGCAAAAGTATCAAATTTGGAAAATTTGGAAAAAGTATGAAGGGAAGACCAAGTTGCAGCCTTGCAAATCTGTTCAACAGAGGCCTAATTTTTAAAGGCCCAGGTGGAGGCATAACTTCCCCCTCGACAGACCCCTCTGGTGACAATTCTTTTGTAGATAAAGACTGATCTTTACTGTTTAAGGTGAAATCAATACATTTAGTACACATTCTCCTATGGGGCTCCACCATGGCTTTTAAACATAATGAACAAGTATCCTCTGTTTCAGACATGTTTTACAGACTAGCAATGAGACTAGCAAGCTTGGAAAACACTTTAAAGCAAGTTAACAAGCAATATAAAAAACGTTACTGTGCCTTTAAGAGAAACAAATTTTGACAAAATTTGAAATAACAGTGAAAAAAGGCAGTTACACTAACAAAATGTTTACAGTGTATGTAACAAGTCAGCAGAGCATTGCACCCACTTGCAAATGGATGATTAACCCCTTAATAACAAAAACAGAATAATAAATGACAAAAACGTTTTTTAAACACAGTCACAACAACTGCCACAGTCTACTGTGATTGTTACCCTCCTCAAACACGACTTTGAAGCATTTTGAGCCCTTCAGAGATGTCCTGTATCATGCAGAGGGAAGCTGAATGTCTCTGTCAGTATTTTTAGCTGCACAGAAAAGCACTAAAATAGGCCCTTCCCACTCATATTGCAACAGTGGAAAGCTTCAGGAAACTGTTTCTAGGCAAAAATCAAGCCAGCCATGTGGAAAAAAACTAGGCCCCAATAAGTTTTGTCACCAAACATATATAAAAACGATTAACATGCCAGCAAACGTTTTATATTACTTTTTTATAAGAGTATGCATCTCTATTAATAAGCCTGATACCAGTAGCTATCACTGCATTTAAGGCTTTACTTACATTAATCCGGTATAAGCAGCATTTTCTAGCAAATTCCATCCCTAGAAAAATATTAACTGCACATACCTTATTGCAGGAAAACCTGCACGCCATTCCCCCTCTGAAGTTACCACACTCCTCAGAATATGTGAGAACGGCAGTGGATCTTAGTTACTTCTGCTAAGATCATAGAAATCACAGGCAGATTCTTCTTCTAATGCTGCCTGAGATGAAACAGTACACTCCGGTACCATTTAAAAATAACAAACTTTTGATTGAAGTTAAAAAAAACTAACTATAATACACCACTCTCCTCTTACTGCGTCCATCTTTGTTGAGAGTTGCAAGAGAATGACTGGATATAGCAGTGAGGGGGGGAGCTATATAGCAGCTCTGCTGTGGGTGATCCTCTTGCAACTTCCTGTTGGGAAGGAGAATATCCCACAAGTAATGGATGATCCGTGGACTGGATACACTTAAGAGAAATAAGCTTCTTTGCAGTAAAAATACAGGGGTTTTGAAAGACAGTTTTGAAAGACAGTAAGCGCTGCACAAAGAGGGTTTTTGAACACCTTCCCAGGGCTCTAAAAGACTGATTATAAAAAATATATATATATTTTTTTTTTTTTTAAATAAAAGCATCTCTCTAACATTGATTAATTTGTTTTCACATGATCCAGGTGTTCATGTGATTACAAATATTATATCGGTATCCGTATACTAAGGGAATGTAATTTTCCTTAGTTAGGTGATTACTCGGGTAAAGCTGGTTACCACGGTGATCATTTAGTTAATATACTTAAATTGCTAACTTTTTTTAAAACAGGGACTAATTTATTTTAGGGTAATCTATTTTGGGGGTCTCTAGGCAATTTTGATCTTTATGTGCCTTTAGAGACCCCCTTATTTTTTAAATAATTTTTTAATGTATTTATTTTTAACTTTTTAATTTTTTTTATTACACTTTAAAGACTTACACCATTGGAAAGGTTGCTGCTTACAGCATCTAAGCAGCATGCCCCATCTCTACATAACTCAATTGACAGTTGTAAATAAAGTTGTGTGATGACATCATCGCCTCAATATGTGATGAAACCAACAGCTCTGTGTGAAGCCCCGAGCCTGCTCTTCAATATAAGAGCAAGATCGGACGGGTGGAGGAAGATGGGGGACCTCAGGCCCCCCTCAAGGTTAGTGATTCCTAGCTGCGGCATGGAGCCGTCGTTAGCACCTGAGGGTAAAACTTAGCGATGGACACAAGCACTGAAAGGGTTAAAATTGCATGCTCTATCTGAATCATGAAAGAAAAATGTTGGGTTTCATGTCCCTTTAAGCACAAGGCAGAATGGAACAGCGTTACCTCGCTGGCTTATAATTCCATCAGTCTGGAAGATTTCAGGGGTCTCAAACGCAAACAAACAGTCACTTTCATGAATTGTATCTAAATCTTCGTTGTCAGAGAAGGAGCGATGGAAGCCATCAAAATACATTTCAGTGATTACTATCTGTAGAAAGGAGAGAGCAAGCTATAAAATATAGCAGGCAATTATTCACAGAAAGGCATGCAGACACAGGCAGGGGCCCTCGTGTTTACTCAGTAATAAAAAGGCAAACAATATGATAGAATGCTGGGGGACATAACCTGTGAGCAAGTAAATATCTGCTAAATAAGGTCACCTTACAAACAAGTGTAGATCGCATGCCTGTGCAGGTTAACCAATGAAAAGAAAGAATACTTGCCTGGTCTTTAGGGATCTTGGTCTCCGTAGATATAGCTTCTCGCAACCTCGCCACGTTGCCAGAAAGAGGAACAGCTACACCAATCCGCATACAGTGTGAACACTTGCCTTGGTAAACTACAGTCACATAGAGAGGCCTGCAAGTAAGAAGTAAATGTTACAATGTTGCAGTTATTTATTCGGAAGCAAGGCCACATATAACTAAAGGGATCGTTATCAGTATGAAATTGGAATATAAAATGGTTTTATTGGTTGTAGTAAAAAACAAAACAAAAAACTTTTTATTATTAATTTTGTTCCCTTTTCCTGTAATTTAAAAAGGGACATAAAACAAGTTGGGATAGAGACAAAATACAATAATATGTACTTTAATTACTTTACCTGCAAATTTATAATGCAGTGCCTCGCCATTAACCCTTTCATTAAAGTCTCCGAATTGTAAAGCTCTAACTCCCCCCCACAAAATTCCTTTTGTGGCTGTATCTATGCTTATTGTGGTTTTGGTAGAATACAAAAGTGAATAGGGATTATCTGCCGGAGCATGCCTAGAAGCTGTGAACTCAGTTGAAATACAATGCCTGTGTCTAAATACTGATAAGGGGGGGTGGAGCAGACTGCTCTAGACAGCATGCCTATTTAAGTATTTTTGCTTATTTTTTAAAATTATTTTAAAATACTTGCCAGCAATTTTTTTTAACAATTTCTTTATGCAAACTATTTTTACTTAATTAGCCCTTTTAGGATATGCACAGATGTATGGCACTCTGAAAATATTTGTTTTTCTAAATTTCACTGAGTTCTCTATAAAGTATTGGGTGCCACCATGTTTGAACTTATGTTTCTTTCATGTAATTGACAAGAGTCCATGAGCTAGTGACGTATGGGATATACAATCCTACCAGGAGGGGCAAAGTTTCCCAAACCTCAAAATGCCTATAAATACACCCCTCACCACACCCACAATTCAGTTTTACAAACTTTGCCTCCCTATGGAGGTGGTGAAGTAAGTTTGTGCTAAGATTTCTACGTTGATATGCACTTCTCAGCATTTTGAAGCCAGATTCCTCTCAGAGTACAGTGTTTGTCAGAGGGATGTGAAGGGAGTATCACCTATTGAATTCTATGGTTTTCCTTGCAGGAAATCTTTTCATAGGTTTTCTGTTATCGGTCGTAGAGATTCCTCTCCTACCTCCCTTTTTAGATCGACAATATACTCTCATATTCCATTACCTCTACTGATACTTTTTCAGTACTGGTTTGGCTATCTGCAATATGTGGATGGGTGTCTTTCGGTAAGTACGTTTTCATTACTTAAGACAACTCTCAGCTATTGTTTGGCACTTTATGTATTAAATATAAAGATCTAAATATATGTATTGTACTTATTTGCCATGAGTCAGGATTATGTATATTTCTTTTGCAGACTATCATTTTCAAAATTGGGAAAAACATATTTAGGAAGTTATTTTTTCCTACCTGGGATATAGTCTTTTCTTCAAAATTGACTGTTTTCATTAATTTTCACGAGCAAAATTAGGCTCACGAGGCTGCAAAAATGCTGATATTTATTTCATCATTCTTGGCGCAAGCATTTTTTTGCCACAATGGTACGTTCGGTGACGTAAATTCGTCATTTCCAGCGTCTTAGTTGACGCCAGGTTTCCTTGCACAAGGTTGCGTCTGCCATGACGCGAGTTGCGCCAAAAAAAAAAGTCATTTTGCGTTGCACGTCATACTTGGTGCCAAATATTTTAATTATTAACCCTTTAATGACCGAGGACGTACGCCATACGTCCTCAGAAAAAAGGCAGTTAACGCCTGAGGACGTATGGCGTACGTCCTCGGTTTGGAAAGCAGCTGGAAGCGATCCTCATCGCTTCCAGCTGCTTTCCAGTTATTGCAGGATGCCTCAATATCGAGGCATCCTGCAATAACAATTTGTACCCCTCCGGTGCAGAGAGAGCCACTCTGTGGCCCTCTCTACACCGGACATCGATGGCCGCAATCGTTGGTGGGTGGGAGCTGCAGTGGGAGACGGGTGGGCGGCCATCAAAGGCTTCAGATACACAGAGGGGGGCGGGATCAAGGGCGGGAGAGTCAGGGGCGCGCACAGACACGCGCGCGTGCACGGGGGATCGGCGGGCGGGCGCATGCACAGGAGGGAGCGGGTGGGAACCGCTTACACTACAGAAATAATCATGTAATAAGTGGGAGGAAGAGGGGGAATAAATGCCCCCAAAAAGTAATCTAAGGGATCTGGGAGGGGGTGGGGGTAGGGGTTGGTCGTGGGGAAGCTACACTACAGAAAAATGTAAAAAAAAAAAAAAAAAAAAGAGAGAAAAAAATATTGTTAACTGGGTACTGGCAGACAGCTGCCAGTACCCAAGATGGCCCCCAATAAGGCAGGGGGGGGGGGGTTAGAGAGCTGTTTTGGGGGGGGGGGGGATCCTACAAAGTAGCATATGTAAATATGCTAAAGATGTATTTTTTTTTTTAAAAAAAAAAACTTTTATTTTAGTACTGGCAGACTTTCTGCCAGTACTTAAGATGGCGGGGACAATTGTGGGGTGGGGGAGGGAAGGGAGCTGTTTGGGAGATATCAGGGGGTCTGATGTGTCAGGTGGGAGGCTGATCTCTACACTAAAGCTAAAATTAACCCCGCAAGCTCCCTACAAACTACCTAATTAACCCCTTCACTGCTAGCCATAATACATGTGTGATGCGCAGCAGCACTTAGCGGCCTTCTAATTACCAAAAAGCAACGCCAAAGTCATATATGTCTGCTATTTCTGAACAAAGGGGATCCCAGAGAAGCATTTACAACTATTTGTGCCATAATTGCACATGCTGTTTGTAAATAATTTCAGTGAGAAACCTAAAATTGTGAAAAATATAGCGTTTTTTTTTAATTTGATTGCATTTGGCGGTGAAATGGTGGCATGAAATATACCAAAATGGGCCTAGATCAATACTTGGGGTTGTCTACTACACTACACTGAAGCTAAAATTAACCCTAGAAGCTCCCTACATGCTCCCTAATTAACCCCTTCACTGCTGGGCATAATACACGTGTGGTGCGCAGTCGCATTTAGCAGCCTTCTAATTAGTAAAAAGCAAAACCAAAGCCATATATGTCTGCTATTTATGAACAAAGGGGATCCCAGAGAAGCATTTACAACCATGTATGCTATAATTGCATAAGTTTTTTGTAAATAATTTCAGTGAGAAACCTAAAGTTGGTGAAAAAAATTGTGAAAAAGTGAACAATTTTTTTTATTTGATCGCATTTGGCGGTGAAATGGTGGCATGAAACATACCAAAATGGGCCTAGATCAATACTTTGGGATGTCTTCTAAAAAATATATATATATACATGTCAATGGATATTCAGGGATTCCTGAAAGATATCAGTGTTCTAATGTAACTAGCGCTAATTTTGAAAAAAAGTGGTTTGGAAATAGCAAAGTGCTACTTGTATTTATGGCCCTATAACTTGCAAAAAAAGCAAAGAACATGTAAACATTGGGTATTTCTAAACTCAGGACAAAATTTAGAAACTATTTAGCATGGATTATGTTTGGTGGCTGTAGATGTATAACAGATTTTGGGGGTCAAAGTTAGAAAAAGTGTGTTTTTTTCCATTTTTTCCTCATATTTTATAAAAAAATTTATAGTAAATTATAAGATATGATGAAAATAATGGTATATTTTGAAAGTCCATTTAATGGCGAGAAAAACGGTATATAATATGTGTGGGTACATTAAATAAGTAAGGGGAAAATTACAGCTAAACACAAACACTGCAGAAATGTAAAAATAGCCTTGGTCCCAAACGGACAGAAAATGGAAAAGTGCTGTGGTCATTAAGGGGTTAAACCCCACTACCGATATGCCTCTTGCCTTTTTCTATGCTCAGAGGGCTATGCTGTTTGCATTTTTTTCCCATTCCTGAAACTGCCATATAAGGAAATTGATCATTTTGCTTTATGTGTTGTTTTTTCTCTTACATTTGCAAGATATCTCAATCTGATCCTGTCTCAGAAACCACTGCTGGATCCCTGCTGCCTGATAACAGTTCAACCAAAGGTAAGTGTATCTGTTGTAAATTAACGGAGATTATATCTCCAGCTGTAATATGTAACAGTTGTCATGATAAGCTTTTACATGCAGAGAATGTATCCATCAGTACTAGTACAAGGCATGTTGTTCCTTTAACATCTAATGTACATGATATTCCTGTGAATATAAAAGATTTTATTGATGATGCGATTCAGAAGGCTTTGTCTGCTATTCTGCCTTCTAAAAAACGTAAAAGGTCTTTTAAAACTTCTCAGAAAGTTGATGAAATTTCAAATGACCGACAATATACTGAATTATCCTCCTCGGATGAGGATCTATCTGATTCAGATGATCCTACCTCAGATATCGACACTGACAAATCTACTTATCTCTTTAAGATGGAGTATATTCGTTCCTTGTTAAAAGAGGTGTTGATTACTCTGGATATTGAGGAAACTAGCCCTCTTGATACTAAAACTAGTAAAGATTTAAATTCTGTTTATAAACTTCCTGTGGTTACTCCAGAGGTTTTTCCAGTTCCTGATGCCATTTCTGATATGATTTCAAAGGAATGGAATAGGCCTGGTACTTCTTTTATTCCTTCCACTAGGTTTAAAAAGTTGTATCCTTTGCCAGCAGTTAGATTGGAGTTTTGGGAAAAAATCCCCAAAGTTGATGGGGCTATTTCTACTCTTGCCAAACGTACTACTATTCCTATGAAAGATAGTACTTCCTTTAAGGACCCTTTAGATTGGAAACTTGAATCTTATCGAAGGAAAGCTTATTTATATTCTGGCTATCTTCTCAGGCCTACCATTTCTATGGCTGATGTTGCAGCTGCATCAACTTTTTGGTTGGAAAGCTTGGTGCAACAGGAAACAGATCCTGATTTGTCTAGCATTTTTCGTTTGCTTCAACATGCTAATCATTTTATCTGTGATGCTATTTTTGATATCATCAAAATTGATGTTAAATATATGTAATACTGTATGTCTTTAGCTATTTTAGCTAGAAGAGCTTTGTAGCTCAAATATTGGAATGCTGACATGGTCTCTAAGTCTAGATTACTCTCTCTTTCTTTCCAAGGTAACAATTTATTTGGTTCTCAGTTGGATTTAATTATTTAAACTGTCACTGGGGGAAGGGAGTTTTTTTACCTCAGGATAAAAGATCTAAGGGTAAATCTAAAGCTTCTAATCGTTTTCTTTCTTTTCAACAGAATAAGGAACAGAAAGCCAATCCTTCCCCCACAGAATCTGGTTCCAATTGGAAACCTTCTTCAAGTTGGAATAAATCCAAGCCTTTTAAGAAACCAAAGCCAGCCCCCAAGTCTGCGATGATGGTGCGGCTCTCATTCCAGCTCAGCTGGTGGGTGGCAGATAAACATTTTTCCAAAACATTTGGGCAGATTCTGTCCAAAATCATTGGATTCAGAGTATTGTCTCTCAAGGGTATTGAATAGGATTCAGAGCAAGACCTCCTGTGAGAAGATTTTTTCTCTCAAGCGTTCCAGCAAATCCAGTGAAGGCTCAGGCTTTTCCGAAGTGTGTTTCAGATCTAGAGCTTTCAGGGGTAATCATACCAGTTCTGTTTCAGGAACAGGGTCTGGGGTTTTATTAAAATCTATTCATTGTCCCAAAGAAAGAAAATTCATTCAGGCCAGTTCTGGATCTGAAAATTTTGAATTGTTTTGTAAGAGTGCCAAATTTCAAAATGGTGATTATAAGGACTATTCTGCCTTTTGTTCAGCAAGGTCATTATATGTCCACAATAGACATACAGGATGGATATCTTCATATTCCGATTCATCCAGATCACTATCGGTTTCTGAGATTCTCTTTTCTAGACAAGTATTACCAATTTGTCGCTCTTCTAATTGGCCTAGCGACAGCTCCAAGAATTTTTTCAAAGGCTCTCGGTGCCCTTTTATCTGTAATCAGTGAACAGGCTATTGTGGTGTTTCCTTATTTGGACAATATCTTGGTACTAGTTCAGTCTTTACATTCTGCCGAATCTCACACGAATCAACTAGTGTTGTTTCTTCAAAGACATGGTTGGAGGATCAATTTACCAAAAAGTTCCTCGATTCCTCAGACAAGGGTCACCTTTTTAGGTTTCCAGATAGATTCAGTGTCCATGACTCTGTCTCTAACAGACAAAAGACGAATAAAATTGGTTTCAGTTTGTCGGAACCTTCAGTCTCAATCATTCCTTTCAGTGGCTATGTGCATGGAAGTTTTAGATTTCATGACTACAGCATCGGACGCTATCCCCTTTGCTCATTTTCATATGAGACCTCTCCAGCTTTGGATGCTGAAACAATGGTGCAGGGATTATACAAAGATATCACAGGTAATATCCTTAAATCCCAATGTTCGACTCTCTCTGACTTGGTGGTTAGACCACCATCGTATAATTCAAGGGTTGTCCAACCTGGACTGTAATCGCAACAGATGCAAGTCTTTCAGGTTGGGGAGCTGTCTGGGGATCTCTGACAGCACAAGGGGTTTGGAAACCTCAAGAGGCGAGGTAACCAGGGCAGCTGAAAATAATCTATATAATCAGTGATGCATCGCGATGCAGTCGTTAACGATGCTGCATCGATGCAAGTGCAGACCTGAATCGATTCAGGGGTCAGTGACGTCATTGCGCAACATCACATGACCCCGCCTCTCTCACAGAGCAGTATATGCAGAGAAGCCGACATAAGGGAGTCTGTCTCCAGGTTTTACACCAGCTGCACCACATCAGGACTTTGTGTGCACACTGCGCAGATATCTGACACGGAGAGCACTCTCAACAGACCTCCCCCTCTCACACACAAATGTTCCGGTCAGGAATTTTTATGACACCTAATGCCGACAGCAGCCTGATGTAAACAGTGAACCTTTTCTTGTATTATCGATTCACTGTTTACTGTTGCGGTCTCTGCTGCATGTTTGCTCTCTGTCATATCCCTAGCCCAAACAAGCATTCATGGGTTGCTATTAGATATAGTAAGTCAAGTTTTACAAAAGTCGCACAATTTATACTTTATTTTCAACATTTGAGAGGCAATTGTGTGCCTTTTGTAAAACTTGACTTACTATATCTAATAGCAACCCATAAATGCTTGTTTGGGCTAGGGGTCTGACAGAGAGCAAACATGCAGCAGAGACCGCAACAGTAAACAGTGAATCGATAATACAAGAAAAGATTCACTGTTTACATCAGGCTGCTGTCGGCATTAGGTGTCATACAAATTCCTGACCGGAACATTTGTGTGTGAGAGGGGGAGGTCTGTTGAGAGTGCTCTCTGTGTCAGATATCTGCACAGTGTGCACACAGAAAGTCCTGATGTGGTGCAGCTGGTGTAAAACCCGGAGACAGACTCCCTTGAACATGCACCTGTAGTTAGGGAGACAAAGCTACTCTGGAACTCCAGACTCATTATTTCTCACTGTGCATTTTCATTTTTAAAATAAATCTACAGATAAATTTCTTTCTGTGCATATTCTATTATGTTTATGAGTGCTGTCCCATCTTTCCCAGTTGTTTGAAAGATTACATATATATTTATACCTGTACATACACACACACACATATTATATAGTATATATATATATATATATATATATATATATATATATATATATATATATATATATATATATATATATATATATATATATATATAAAATAGAACAAGTTCATGAAAATCATGGGCAGTAATCGTGATGCATCGCAGAATCGAATCGCAGACAGGATAATCTTAATCGAATCGTGAGACTAGTGAAGATGCACACCCCTAGTTCAGGTAACCAATCAATATTTTAGAACTCCGTGCTATTTTCAGGGCTCTTCAGGTTTGGCCTCTGTTGAACAGAGAACCATTCATTTGTTTTCAGACAGACAATATCACAACTGTGAAAGTATCTGATACTTTCTTGGGCGGAATCCAGCTCTTGTCTAATTTCTGTGGTACATATCCCAGGTGTAGACAATTGGGAAGCGGATTATCTCAGCCATCAGACTTTACATCCGGGGGAGTGGTCTCTCCATCCAGATGTGTTTTTTCAGATTGTTCAGATGTGCGGTATTCCAGAAATAGATCTGATGGCTTCCCATCTAAACAAGAAACTTCCCAGGTACTTGTCCAGGGATCCACAGGTGGAGTCGGTGCATGCATTAGCAGTTCCTTGGTTTTACCAACCTGCTTATATCTATCCGCCTCTAGTTCTTCTTCCAAGAGTGATCTCCAAGATCATCATGGAACAATCGTTTGTGTTTCTGGTAGCACCAGCATGGCCTCACAGGTTCTGGTATGCGGAACTTGTCCAGATGTCCAGTTGTCAACCTTGGCCACTTCCTTTAAAGTGGATGTAAACTCAATGCTATCACACAATCAGAAATGCTTTATCACTAAAAATAAGGTAAAGTTTAAGTAATCGTTTTTTAAAAACCATTGAATTTTATCGATCTATATACTTATTCAATTGTAATAGTCTTGCTCTCTCCCTCCGCCCGCCATTTTGGACCGCGTTAATCAGTTTGAGTGACACTCTTTTCAACTAATAATCTCTCATACCCCGTGGAGTCCAGCCCCTTTATGTAAACGTCACTATTTTGTTATGCGCATGCGTCTTTCTTAATGCGCATGCGTAAACAAACATGTTTTTTACTTCAAAGAGCCGCGCGTTCACGATTTAAGCATGCGCATCAAAAAGCCACAACCACAAGCTTCCTGGATTCAGTGACAAAAGCAAGTAAGTATCTTGGCTCCATTATTTCAAAGACATTGTAACGATCGATACCATTTCTTACAAATAGCGCTTGGCAAGTGAGAGACTTCATCGCGATCGCACTGTTCTTGAATAATGCATGCGCAAATCAGTCAGTGATTGGTAAACGCATGCGCACAAAAAGAAGACACCGTGAACGAGCTTTGCAAATACGTCATAGAGCGGGTGGGACCGCTCTAGACGTTATGAGGAAGAAAACAGGGAAGTAATGGATGGGAGGAGCTATAAGCGAAAACGGAGCTAAGTTTAAAACTAAAATATAATGTTTGATTTTGAAATTTTTGAGCAAAAAACAATGCGTTTTGACTAATACAGTTAATATGAATGAATATTTTGTTAAAAACAGGAAAATTTACATTCACTTTAAGACCAGACCTTCTGTCTCAAGGACCGTTTTTCCATCAGGATCTCAAATTGTTAAATTTGAAGGTATGTAAATTGAATGCTTAGTGCTTAGTCATAGAGGTTTCTCTGACTCAGTGATTAATACTATTTTACAGGCTCGTAAATCTGTTTCTAGGAAGATTTATTATCGAGTTTAGAAGACTTATATTTCATGGTGTTCTTCTCAAATTCTCCTGGCATTCTTTTATAATTCCTAGAATTTTACAGTTCCTTCAGGATGGTTTGGATAAAGGTTTATCTGAAAGTTCCTTGAATGGACAAATATCTGCTCTGTTTTATTTCACAGAAAGAGTGCTAAGTTTCCTGATATTCACTGTTTTGTACAGGCTTTGGTCTGTATCAAGCTTGTCATTAAATCAATTTCTCCTCCTTGGAGTCTTAATTTGGTTTTGAAGGCTTTACAGGCTCCTCCTTTTGAGCCTATGCATTCTTTGGATATTAAACTACTTTTTTGGAAAGTGTTGCTCCTTTTGGCTATCTCCGGCTAGAAGAGTTTCCGAATTATCTGCTCTTTCTTGTGAGTCTCCTTTTCTGATTTTCCATCAGGATAAGGCAGTTTTGCAGACTTCATTTACATTTTTGCCTAAAGTTGTGAATTCTAACATTAATAGGGAAATTGTTGTTTCCTCTTTGTGTCCTAATCTTAAGAATTCTTTGGAGAAATCCTTACATTCTCTGGATGTTGTAAGAGCTTTGAAATATTATGTTGAAGCTACTAAAGATTTCAGGAAGACTTCTAGTCTATTTGTTGCCTTTTCTGGTTCCAGCAAAGGTCAGAAAGCGTCTGCCGTTTCCTTGGCATCCTGGTTAAAGCTTTTGATTCATCAGGCTTATTTGGAGTTGGGTCAGGCCCCGCCTCAGAGAATCACAGCTCATTCTACTAGATCAGTTTCCACTTAGTGGGCTTTTAAGAATGAAGCTTCAGTTGATCAGATTTGCAAAGCAGCAACTTGGTCTTCTTTGCATACATTTACTAAATTCTACCGTTTTGATGTATTTGCTTCAGAAGCAGTTTTTGGTAGAAAAGTTCTTCAGGCAGCTGTTTCAGTTTGATTCCTCTGCTTATGTTTTAAGTTTTTTCTTTTCAATTATGATAAAAACTTATTTTTTTGGATGTGGATTTAATTTTTTCAGGGGAAAATGGCTGTTTTTATTTTATCCCTCCCTCTCTAGTGACTCTTCTGTGGCGTTCCACATCTTGGGTATTTCTATCCCATACGTCACTAGCTCATGGACTCTTGCCAATTATATGAAAGAAAACAATTTAAATAAGAACTTACCTGATAAATTCATTTCTTTCATATTGGCAAGAGTCCATGAGACCCACCCTTTTTATGGTGGTTATGTTTTTTTTGTATAAAGGACAATTATATTTCCAGTTCCTTTTTTTGATGCTTTCTAATCCTTTTTCTATCACCCCACTACTTGGCTATTGGTTAAACTGAATTGTGGGTGTGGTGAGGGGTGTATTTATAGGCATTTTGAGGTTTGGGAAACTTTGCCCCTCCTGGTAGGATTGTATAACCCATATGTCACTAGCTCATGGACTCTTGCCAATAGGAAAGAAATTAATTTATCAGGTAAGTACTTACATAAATTATGTTTTTTCTGTTATCTCACTCTCCTCCTGAGAACAATTAAGGACAAATTTAAAACAGGCAATAAAAGAGAATGTGCGGAACATAAGTTCAAACATGGCGGCACCCATTACTATATGGAAACAATTAAATTTAGTAAACCAACAATTTTCAGATTTAAATTACAGGAAATGGGGACAAAATCCATAATGATTTTATAAGTAGAGCCTTGCATGTCAATGGGCTAACATAAGATAGGCTACATGAATCCATTAAAATGGTCAATAGATGGTTGAATCATCTGAAGGTGCTAAACATGCACTCAGGCGAGTACCAACTTTTTTTCTTTTTATCCATGAAAAACAAAGGCTAAAACAATGCAGAGTAAGTTTGTCTCTACTTACCGCGTGTGAGGCAAAGGGATTGGCAAAGAGATGCAGAGGAAGGGGTCAAAGGTGTTACTTTGCTTCTGACAATGAGGACATGTCAGAGAGGACCTATAAGTAAAAGGGAAAAATACCATAGGCAAGAATTAATAACATGTATATACGATACAGAAGCACAAATCTTATAGGGACAGAGTCAAAATTAAAGTATCAGGATTCAGACAGAGCATAAAATTCCAAACAACTTTACAATTTACTTCTATTATCAAATTCGCTCATTCTCTTAGCATCCATTGTTGAATAACATACCTCAGCAGGTTCAAGAACAGCAATGCACTACTGGGAGCTTGTTGCCGATTGGTTGTTTCACAAGTATGTCTTCTTTCACTGTCACACCAGATGTGTTCAGCTAGCTCCTAGTAGGGCATTGTTGCTCCCCAAACAAAAAGGATACAGAGAGAATGAAGCAAATTTGATAATAGAAGTGAATTGGAATGTTGTACGCTCTATCTGAATCATGAAAGACAATGTGGGGTTACATGTCCCTTTAATGTAGAAATGCCGCGATATTCAATTTGTTTAAAAAAAGAGAATATTTTAAGAGAGGCAATACACTTAAAGGGTGCAGGAATTTTGTAGGTGTGAACTTCTTTACCTGTACTGAGCTTGGAAGAGCTCTTGAACAAATGTTCCACTTGAAAGGAAATGTGGTACTTCTCCCGTCAGATCCTCTTCCAGTGGAGGCTGTAAAATAGAATAATGTCAGACCACAGCTGTCTGACACAGGAAACCAAGCCCCACGGCATGGGAAGGATACAGTATACCCAAAATAAGATGGTTCAGAGATCAGTGCACTTTCTGCATTTTTATCATTAAAAAAGCATCAACATATTCCACAACACTATGACAATGAGTACAATGATTATATGACTATCTTATGAATAAAAAAAACTTACAATTAGGATTACCTGATAATTTTCTTTTCTTCTGATGGGAGAGTCCACAGCTGCATTCATTACTTTTGGGAAATACAGAACCTGGCCACCAGGAGGAGGCAAAGACACCACAACCAAATACCTCCCCCACTTCCCTCATCCCCCAGTCATTATTTTGCCAAGGGAACAAGGAACAGTAGTAGAAATACCAGGGTGAAAAAGGTGCCAGAAGAATAAAAAATACGGACGCCCCATAAAGAAAAACGCGGGCGGGGAGCTGTGGACTCTCCCCGTCAGAAGAAAAGAAAATTATCAGGTAAGCATAATTTAAGTTTTTTTCTTAAACGGGGAGAGTCCACAGCTGCATTTATTACTTTTGGGAAAACAATACCCAAGCTATAGAGGACACTGAATGCAAAATAGGCGGATACAAGAGGCGGCCCCTTCTGAGGGTACCACAGCCTGAATCACCCAAAGCCCAACAAAAAACTGCTTCACCAGAAGCACCAAACAAAAATGGAAAGGACCAAGTAACTGCCCATCAGTTAAGACCAACAAGGCCCTTGCTAGAGACCGCCCAGAATCCTAGACTCCACCAAGCACAAAGGCCTCCGAGTAGACAAAGTCCTGCAGGCTCCGAGCCCACACAGAAATACACCCTCGACCCGAGGGAAGGGGGGGACCTCCATTCTCCCAAAAGAGAAGAAGAAGAACTCAGATACAATAGTCCAAAAGGACCACTGGACAACAACTAGGGCAACAAAGACCCAGAACATAACTCCCAGAGCGCAACCAAGGTTGCAACAGGACAAAAACCGCATAGAGAACAAACCCTACCGATCAAGCAGAGATGAGGAAAAATCCCAGATTCCTATCTGCATGGAAGTCCAAGGGGCCAAGAAACGCCCCAATCCTGGAAACCTAGAGGGACAAGATAGATCCCCTTCCATACACAGGGTGCAAACCCGCACTCACTATAGAGCGACGAGGAACAAAACCGCCCCCGGAAACCGCTAAAAATAGCACCATAATATCTAAGTGTGCTCCAGATAAAGCCACAGACTTCCCTTTGCAAAAGAGGGCTCAGCGGACGCGAGCGGTCAACACTAGCTAAACAAAGTTAGGAAGAAGAAAGAGCAGAGCAACTCCCTCTCAAGAGGACAGGGAGGAAAGGATACCCAAAAAACAGCAAAGAGCGAGCTACCTGCAGAGGGAAGGAAACACCGCAAAACCTCCCCCCTAGGGAAGACCCAAACGATCATACGCGGTCAAGGCTCAACAGGGCCATCAGATCCCTGACCCCCACTCCGAGGTAACAAACCCAGCACCAAAGCGACTGGCAAAGTCCAAAAGAACAAGGGAATGAAAAATTCCCCGAACCACCAAGACCCTCAGGAAAGAGAAGGGGATCCAGACCCCCCCAAGGATGAGCTCGGATTCCAGAACCCAGACACAGCTCCCTTCCCAATAGAAGGGGCACTCCCAAAAAAGGACACCCCATACTGAAACTACAGAAACGGCATTCCAATCTGTCACATAACATCCTGCACACAAGGCAGGGAGGACCCACTGAACAGAGGAAGAGAAGGATCTCCGGGGCACCAGCCGGATACTGTGGTATGCCCAGTCTTCCCCCAGAAGGAGGGGAAACGCCAACATAACCGCTTACCCTCCCACATGCATGGAGCATAAAGCTGTAGACGGACGTCAAAAGGACAATACCAATTGACAGAAACCTGCCACTACATGCAACGACTCTGGCCGAATATCACAGAGTTAAAAGAATACCTAGAGGGCTCCGCATGAATGCACGACCCACTTTGATGAGAGACAACACTATTTACTGTGATAAATTCGAACAAATTTTAAACAAATGTTCGATGGATTTAATAGTTCTTACCGTGGATTATTTAAATAAAGAGATTGGAGAACAGGATATACAGCTGTCTACAATGGAAGCAGAATTGAAAAGTTCATTACCTGCTGATGAGTCGACTAAAGTGCTAGCTGAAGATAACTGTAAAACTGGAGAGCTGAAAAAAAAATTGAGGAGTGTAAACAGTCCAAATTCGCCAGGGACAAGAGCGATGACCTGCAGAACCGGGTCTATCGATGGAAGTATGACCCGGAAGGTGTAGGACGTAGATAGTAAATAGTCTGTTACATTTTGATAGCGCTCATCAATTACCTCTCCTTAAAGCCCTCCCCCGAAGTCAGTTTCTACGAGCACGTAGGATTATAACTGATGATAATCTCCTAAGTGTGAGATTTAAAGAAATGGCCGAAAGATTTGTAAATAGAGGATATCCGCCTGCAGTAATAGATAAAGAAATTAAACATGCTCTGTCTCTAGAGAAAGTCTATTGAGGCCTGTGAATAAGAATAATAAAAAAGATGAGCGTTTAATATTTGTTTCTGAATTTAATTCACAATCAGAGCAGATCCAACGTATTCTCAAGAAACATTGGCCAGTTCTATCGAACTGTAATCCAGAAATTAAGGAGTTCCAAGTTCTCCCTATGCCTGCTTATAAACAAGGTTGTAATTTGAAACAACTATTAGTTAAAGCAGATGTAGGTTCTAATATAAAAATCTAAACAACACTATATAACTTGTAAAAATGAAGGATGTTATCCTTGTCTTAATTGTTCATGTTGCAATAACATGATTAAAGGCCCAGACATTTTTCACCCTATTACGGGGAAAAATTTAAAATCAAAGGTTATCATACATGCTATACATCATTTGTTATTTATCTAATTAAATGTCCCTGTGGGCAGAGCTATGTAGGAGAAACAACAAGGGTCATTAAAGACAGGATAATAGAGCATAAACGTAACATTAGGACTAGGAATAGAAAAGCCCCTGTAGCACATCATTTTATAGAAATGGGCCATTCAATTAATCAACTAAGGTTCCAAATAATTGAAAAAGTATTGATGCCACGCAGATTGGGGGATAGAGAACTCCTGTTAAAACAACGGGAGTGTTTTTGGATCTGGAAATTAGGAACAATGGAACCCAATGGGTTAAAGAGAGATTTAGACATGTTTGTATTCTTATAAATGGCATTTGATGATTAAAAGATGATGTAACTATGCTATTTTCCCTGTTTAGGTTCAATTACTGCTATCTAAATCTGCTTAAATAGGTAGGAGGTTTCCAAATTTGATTAAGGTTCTATTTTTCTATATGTTTTTAATTGTAGTTAATAGGTGTTTCCATTTAAGAATATAGATAAAGAGTTAATATTTTTCTTGCACTGTAGTGCCACCTAGTGGTGGATAAGTATAAATAGAATCATTTCATTATGATGTGTAGCATGATTAAGGTAGTTATACCGAAACGTTGCTGCTGTATTGTTGTGTTAATATAATAAATATATGTTGCTGCTACTCATGGTGGATTTTTTTGATGCCCAGTCTTCCCCCAAAAGGAGGGGAAACAATAACCGCTCACCCACCCACAGGCATGGAGTGTAAAGCTTTAGACGGACATCAAAAGGACAATACCAATTGACAGAAACCTGCCACTACAGCCGGCCCAGAAGAATTCCAATTCTCTGTTAAAAGAAGAAAACCCCGCCGAACAGACAAGAGGACGTTCCGGAACCGGAAAACTGGGTCGTCCCGATCCATCAGGACACAGAAAAGTATAAAAACGTCCAGTCAAAGACAAGGATCAGGGCCATAAAATCGGACAGGCTTAAAAACAAATAATAAAACCCCCAATAAAAGTACATAATCCATTACTAAAAACGGGCCCTCACTGAGCCATCAATAAAATAAATAACTCCTCACACTAACAGTGCCTGCAAAAATTGCCATAAAAAATCTGCACCCTGACAGGAATAATATAAAACGTCCCCTGCAGCGTTTTAGCTGAATAAGTGCCAAATTTTTCCCTGCTTACATAAAAAAATAAAACTGGCACTTACCTTAATATTTATCTGTCCGGCAGTAGGACAGCTCACCTGGTTTGAGAGGATGCCATCCCTCACATGGATCTGGGGAAATACAGAAAGACTGAGTGAACTTACTCAGACTATCTAAATAGGGCAGCAAAATGTTTTGGAAAAAACGCAGTGAGGATTGTACCCCACAAGTTCCCAATTGCTTAAAAGCCACCACTGCTCTACTCAAGAGACTTACATGGGCTAAGGCTAGACCCTTTAGAAAGATCAGAGCAAACCTACTCTGCTTTTAAAATAAAAAAATCTTGATTGTAGATCAGACACCAAAACTTCACCTCCTCCTTGCACCGCAGGCAAAGAGAATGACTGGGGATTATGGGTAAGGGAAGTGACATATATAGCAGCTTTGCTGTAGTGCTCTTTGCCTCCTGCTGGCTAGGAGTAATATTCCCACTAGAAATTGATGATTCCGTGGACTCACCATATCTTAGGAAAGAATTGAATATTGGGATGAACCAAGGGCTACAGAGATACAACCTTTCTACCAGGAGAAGGTTCGGGCACCTATGCCGACTCCCTGGAACCGTTTTCAAACAGATTAAGTAAACATGTCAGTTACGAGACCCCTACACCATTTTCACTCATAAACCGCATATATTCAACTGGTTATAGGATTATCAGGAACATTGGGGGGGTAAGGGTTTTGTTGAGATTTATGTCTTTAAGGGCGGGAATCCGTATCACGCATAGGCAGATCCCCGGAACTAGTTGCGGTCACCTGCAGAAAAAACCGGGATGACTCAGCCCTTATTAACAGAACCTGCCCCAGACTCTTAGGCACCACTAATCCCATTATCAAAGAGAGCCTACGTGCCCAGAGTCACTGTTATCTGTGTCATTAGCCTTCCCATTGTTCCCCTGTTTGATCTGATTACCTTCCCATTGGCTCCCTGTTTGATCTGATTAGCTTCCCATTGGTCCCTTGTTGATATGATTACCCAGTTGAAGGGGGGGGGATTGCCCTTTGTCTGATTACTGGGGTATTTACGGAGTACTGATGGTTTCAGTATCTGTGAAGCAGAACAGGCGGACATACCTAGACTGGGTACCGTAGAGGTCCGTCACAAATAAGTACTAAAATGTTTCTTGTCCGTTTACACATTTAAATCATACAGTTTATGACAACATGTTACAGGATAAACCAAACCTTTTTTTTCTAATAAAAAAACTGTCAAATTGTGCAATTGAAGGTGTAATTAAATATGTACAGTACACTGCAAATGGATCAATAAATATAGACTCCAACATCCCCAGTGCCCAAGCTCAGGAACGGTAACTTCATATGCACAACAATCACTGCACTTAAAGGTAAGAATAAGACGTACCCTGGGTTTGTGTTTGACAACAATGTTCAGATCCTCATGTACTCGGTCTAGTAACCACAGAAGAAATTCTTGAGCATCATGCTGGGAAGTGCCTCGATACTGATGAGCATTTTTGGATACAACGGTCTATGAAAAGAAAAAGTACAAACATGTTATGTGTAACAAAAGCAAACCACTTAAAAAGGAATATAAAAACATTTTTCTTTCATGGTTCAGATAAAGTATACAATTAAAAAAAAAAACTTCCACCTTATATCTATGATCATATTTGCTTGCTGTATTTCTTGTTAAAAGGGGCACTGAACCCAAATTTTTTCTTGTGTGATTCGGATAGAGCATGACATTTTAAGCAACTTTCTAATTTACTCCTATTATCAATTTTTCTTCATTCTCTTGGTATCTTTATTTGAAATGCAATAATGTAAGTTTAGATGCCGGCCCATTTTTGGTGAACAACCTGGGTTGTCCTTGCTGATTGGTGGAGAAATTCATCCACCAATAAAAAAGTGCTGTCCAGAGTTCTGAACCTAAAAAAAAAACTTAGATGCCTTCTTTTACAAATAAAGATAGCAAGAGAACGAAGAAAAATTGATAATAGGAGTAAATTAGAAAGTTGCTTAAAACTGCTGCTCCATCTGAATCACAAAAGAAAAAAAATTGGGTTCAGTGTCCCTTTAAGGGCATACATAGGTACATAGCGTGCACATTTCTACAACATTTTTAAAGCATTCTTGCAAAACTGCTGCCATAGAGGGCTACAGATATGTGCACATTCCTAAGCATGACTACCTTTCAACAAAAGATACCCTTGAGAACAAAGTAAATTTGATAAAATAAATGGTTTGGGAAGTGTTAAAAAAAACAAAGAATTTACATTACCTCAGAATCCTGAAAGAAAAACGTTTGGGTCTAAAGAAAGAATGGATTGACCTAGAATATTACTGAATGTACCTTTATTTATAGACGCCAGCAAGAATATTGACAAGTAATTTTTCTTATATATAGAACAAGCCAAAAAGGTAGGATGTAGAAGACATAATGGCAATTATACAAAGAAGTGGATATATAAAGCTCATTAAATACAGACTACACACAATACTAACACATTTATGGGCTTCAAATGGAAATTAATAGCTAGGTACCCAACGTGTGTAGCAGACAAGGGAGAGCCCCAGTTACAATTCCCTTAGCAACAGCTTTTTGTGCTGCTAGAAAGGAGGATAAGTGAGTTCCTGATGGTGTAATTGGTGGTTATGGAATTTATTGAAAAAGGATTCAAATTGCAATGTGCTCTTAACTTCAATGGCTTTATATATATATATATATACACACACACACACATATATATATATATATATACACATACACACACACAGGTATATATACATACACACACACACACGTGTGTATGTATGTATATATATATATATATATATATATATATATATATATATATATATATATATTATATATTTTAATAAATATATAAATAATATTTTTTGGGATTCAGAAAGAGCATAAAAAATTAAAAAAAACTTTCCACTTTACTTCTATTGTCTAATTTGCTTTGTTCTCTTGGTATCTTTTGTTAAAAAGCATCTCTCACATCAGCGACTACTTATCTGGCATTTCCTCCTGGATGGCCTCTCACCACCTAAAAATAAACATGTCCAAGACAGAACTACTTCTAATTGCACCCCTCTAACTCTACTCCAGTTTCTAATTTTTCTATCACTGTTGACGGCACCACTATCTCCCTATCACCCCAAGTCCGTTGCCTCGGAGTCACACTTGACTCAAATCTGTCCTTCATTCCCCACATCCAACTGCTCTCTTCATCCTGCCACAACCACCTACGCAATATCTCCAAAATACGTCGGTTTCTGAGCGCTGAAACTACTAAACAGCTAATCCACTCCCTGGTAATTTTCCAACTTGACTACTGTAATAACCTAATTTGCCTCCCTCTATCACCTCTTCAATCCATCCTAAATGCCTCTGCTAGGCTAATCCCCCTCTCTCGACGCTCCATTTCTGCTGCACCTCTCTGCGAGTCCCTTCACTGGCTCCCCATTCACAACAGAGTTAAATTCAAAATTCTCCCCCTGACCTACAAAGCCCTCACCAATGCTGCCCCATCCTACCTGTCCTCACTCATCAACAAATATACTCCTGCCCGTCCCCTAAGATCCAACAATGACCTGCTCCTTGCGTCCTCTATCATCACCTCCTCTCATGCTAGACTACAGGACTTCTCTCGTGCGGCACCAACCCTCTGGAACGCACTTTCTCGTGCTGTCAGACTTGCCCCTAACCTCTCTTTCTTTAAATGCTCCCTAAAGACCTTTTTGTTCAAGGCAGCTTATCACCAAACCAGTAACAAATGAATTTCACTTACCTAACAGTTGCCCTCATCCATCTCCTCACTAATATTCTCACCTTTGCAGTCCCCACCTCCTATTTCCCATCCTCCTACCCATCTAGATTGTAAGCTCCCACGGGAATAGGGCCCTCAATTCCCCCTGTATTTGTAACATTGTGTATTTTATTGTATTGTTTCTCCGTTTTATCCTTTTATCTTTGCACCCATGGGCAGCGCTGCGGAATCTGTTGGCGCTTTATAAATAAAGAATAATAATATTATCTATACAGAAGCTGGCTGCCATATATGCCTCTTGGGATCGGCTTACAGTAGTGCATTGCTGCTACTTCAATAAAATATACCAAAATTGTTTTGTATATTGTTTAAAATTACATGCTCTGTCTGAATCTTGAAAGAAAATGTTGGGTTTCAAGTCCCTTTAAGAAAAAAAAAGCATTTAAAGTGATTTGGAGGAGCGGAAACGTTTTGCCTGCAATTTAGTAAATAGATTTAGGTGTACAAGTGTGTGTTTTGTAAACATTAGTTAAAATAAAGTTTTTGTAGATACCATATAGATGCCATATTTTGCACAAAAAAAATTCCCATGATGAGAAATGATTGGAATAAAGTTTTTCTGTCTTGTTTGTTTTATTGTTCAAATAAGGATTTACTTGGGTTTCAATAAGCAAGCAATCTGATGGACATTAGATATATTTATTTAGAAATCAGGAGTCTAAACAAAAAAAAAAAAAAGATCTTGAAAAGGTAAGCGATATGAAAGTCAAAATAAAATGTCATGCTCTTTCTAAATCCTAAAAGCTTAAAGAGGCTTTTCAATTCACATTATTAAATGTACTTAGTTTTCTTGTTAACCTTTGTTGAAGAGCATACCAACTCAGGCTCAGAAACAGCAATGCACTATTGTGAGCTAGCTGGATATTGGTGTCCAATTACATATTCCACTTGTCACTAAGGCTAAGTATACAGTTAACCCCTTTGCAGGAGTTAAACATATAATTGCATACAAGTAACTGCATTAAAATGCTCCACTACAGGGGTAAACAAATATGTTTAAAATGTAGGAGCCAGATAGTGGTATTAATATATAGATATACTAGTCCTAAAGCCCGTTCACACGGGCCGTGTTGTGTTATATTTAATATCTCTCTCTCTCTCTCGCGCCTCAACATGCCGGTCCTCGCGCTGCTTTGTTTTCGCAATCAGCTGTGCTGCCGGGTCCTCGCGCTGCTGTCGGGTGGGTGCGCGTGCGATCAGCTGCAAGAGTTTGTCTGAACTGCGCATGACGGCTTCAGACAAACTCTTGTCTTTTATAATATAGGATGGAGAATAACAGTTAGGAGCTGGGGTACACAATTGTAAACGCCAGTGGCTCCTGTCTCCTGGGTTTGTCGAGCCCTGTTCTAAAACTTGACGTCATTTTCTTTTAGCACTTTATATCCCTTTAACTATTCCATGTCATAAGAAAATTCCATTGCATAAGAAAAAAAAATCCACTCATTTATTAAAAATGTTTAGATTGCTCTTTCAATTGCCTTGACCCCTCCATATCGCTGTTTTTGTGGGTTTATCCAATTTAATTGTAAGAAAACCTGAGGTTCAGGTTATATTACATAAGTAATTTGAGTGGCATAACTATAGTACAAACAATCGTACTTTAGTTTAAACCATTTTGAATGCCATGGAAAAGACCTTTCTATTGAAAACAAAGTCATCACATGGCAAACTCACTGAAAGGAATGAGTTAAAAACGGCAAAAGTGAATGGGGTTTTTTTCTCAGACGTAAAACGTATTAAGTAAGAAAACTGCATAACTCATACAACTACTTAGAAAGTGTTTTCTGTTGGATTAAAATAAAGGTTTTTAATGGAAAGATGAATAAAGACAAAGTAAATATAAATTATAGAAATTAAATCACAAGAAGGCCAACAGATTAGCATTGTCTTGAATTTAAAACCTGGAAAGCCTGTACTTTTGATGTCATCAATACTGCAAAAAAAAAAAAAAACCTTACAATAACAAAGCCTTAAAGGGACAGTCTACTCCATAATTTTTATTGTTTAAAAAGATTGATAATCCCTTTATTATTCATGCCCCAGTTTTGAATAACCAACACTTATATTAATATACTTTTTACCTCTGTGATTACCTTGTATCTAAGCCTCTGCAGACTGCCCCCTTATCTCAGTTCTTTTGACAGACTTGGATATTATTCAATCAGTGCCCTCTCATAAGTAACTCCACAGGCGTGAGCACAATCTTAACTATATGGCACACATTAACCAACGCCCTATAGCTGTGAAAACTGTCAAATGCATTTGGATAAGAGGCTGCGTTCAAGGACTTAAACATAAGCACATGAGCCTACCTAGGTGTAGCTTTCAACAAAGAATACCTAGAGAATAAAGCAAATTTTAAGATAAAAGTGAATTGGAAAGTTGTTTAAAATTGCATGCCCTATCTGAATCATGAAAGTTTAATTTTAATTAAACTGTGCCTTTCAGAAAGCCTCAAAAAATATACGGATATTGAAGTACTTAGTATAACAGAGCTATACAGTCCAGGAATAACCATTGATTAGTACCTGCAATGCTGTGTTTTGTTAAATTAGATTAGCAATACTGTTGTTATAGGACCATAGTAAAAAAAAAAAAAAACATGCTCCAATTTGTTAGAATTTCGATTATTATGGCCCTTTAATAAAAATATTTATTTAAACAGAAGGGCCAACAAGTTTAGAATAAACCAAAATATAAGTAATACATGTGCACCAGGATCTAGGGAGCTATGGTTCCCCCCACCCCACCCTCACCGCCCCAACAGTGTGGCCACTAAAGCACCTCTGGCTGCCCTAATAGGAGTGCAAATAAACTGTAAGGATTTGATCTATACTGAATGTTTGTCGCTGTTAAACAGAAACTAACAACCTCAGATGGAACAAAAACATAACTTTTATTTATTATAACACAAACTGCCGGCAATTTCACCATTCAAAATGAAATAGTGGCCTATAAACTTGTATGTTTGTAAGATCAAAATATGGGTGGAGCCTGTTTGCTTGAAGTAGCTAAAGGCTTAAGTGCCACACCTCATAACACAATAACACACCTACACATGATAGCAGATCTCATGTAACTAGAAAAGGAGATTAGAATTCTATATTGTGACAGAGGTGGCAAAAAAAAAATGTTTCATCCTTTCATATTTCCAGTTTTACAAGCTAGGGGACGCCCATGTGTAGCAGCATTATAGATGCCTTCAACATCAGTATTCAAATTAACCATTTCCCATCATGCCTTGGATTTAAAGGTGTATTAAAAACTAAAGGAACATAAAGACTTTTTTCTTTCATGATTCATATAGAGAATACAATTTTAAACAACATTCCAATTCACTTCAATTATTTAAATTGCTTAATTCTTCAGATATTCTTTGTTGAAGAAATAGCAATGCACATGGGTGAGCCAATCACGAGGCACCTATGTGCAGCCACTAATCAGCAGCTACTGAGCCTATTAAGATATGCTTTTCAACAAATATCAAGAGAAGAAAATTAGATAGATGTAAATTGGAAAGTTGTTTAAAATTGCATGCTCTTTCTAAATCATAAAAGAAAAAAAAAATCCATGTCTCTTTTAAACAAATATTAGATATTGTATGCAGACATTTTTCTTTTAATTATATTAGTTGCTTAAATATTTAAAAATAAGTGTAAAGCTTTAGTATCTATAAAGCAATGGTTGCTGCTGAGGCCAATCAGGTTTAAATGAGTCATTAGTTAGTGCAAACAATCACTGTGTGGAATTTAGCAGTGTTAAAGGGATATGAAACCCGAAAAAAATATTTGGTGATTCAGAAAGTACATAGCATTTTATTAAAGTTGCCAATTTACTTCTATTATCAAATTTGCTTCATTCCCATGACATTCTGTGTTGAAGAGATACCTAGGTAGGCATCTGGATCACTACATGGCAGGAAATAGTACTGCCATATAGTGCTCTTGCAAATGGATAACATTCTTGCAAAAATGCTGCCATATAGTGCTCCAGAAATGGTCAGACTCCTAAGCTTATGTCCCTGGTTTTCAACAAAAGATAAGAGAATGAAGAAAAATTAATATTTTAGGTTTAATATCCCTTTAACCCTTTGAGTGCTAAGCTTTTTAAAGTTTTTTTTTATTTTTTGAAGATCTCCAAGACTTACACTGTTGGAAAGGTTAGGCGATTATCTTTCTAACGGTGGGTCTTGGGGGTCTGTAGCTGCTTAGATGCCTGAGATACAGGCTTCTAAGCAACATGCCCCCGGCTCCTATACTTAACATTGTTAAGTATAAATAAAGTTGCGCAGTGATGTCACCAAGCATAACGTGAAGGCCCGGCGATGCCTGTCACTATGCAGGCCCGATCGCCGAGGTAGGAGCGGTTGGGAGCCCCCAGATCTCCCCCAAGGTGGGAGAGTGCTAGCGACGGCTCTGAGCTGTGGTTAGCACCTGAGTGGGAAACTCTGCGACAGCTCAGAGCCGTCGTTAGCACTCAAGGGGTTAAAGGGTTATTATAGTGGGAAAATTAAATTCTCTATTTTGTTATTGCATGTAATTTTAACATTAGCAACCCTGCAATGCAGTGTGTTTAAAGGAATAGTCTAGTCAAAATTCAACTTTCATGATTCAGATAGTTGCTTAAAATTGCATTCTCTATCTAATTTACTCCTATTATTTTTTTTTCTTCGTTCTCTTGGTATCTTTATTTAAAAAAGCAGGAATGTAAGCATAGGAGTCGGCCCATTTTTGGTCCAGAACCTGGGTAGCGCTTTCTGATTGGTGTCTAAAAGTAGCAAGTGCTACCTAGATGCTAAACCAAAAAAACGGGCTGGCTCCTAAGCTTACATTCAAATAAAGATGCCAAGAAAACGAAGAAAAAATTGACAATAGGAGTAAATTAAAAAGTTGCTTAAAATGTAATACCAGTTGTGTTTTTAGATGTTTCTGTACTATCAGAAACTATTTTTTGCTTGTTATGGATTGTGCCTGTTTACCAGGAAACGTTCTACTGGATTATAAGACATGCACAAACACGCATCTTATTTCAATATACAATTAAGAGCCTATTTTTTATGTAATAAATACTGACAAGTTTAAATGTGCTGTTCATATAAGCAATAACGAAACACATTCCATTCCGGGGTGCAAAACAATAAATCTTATAAATCTAATAAAAGGGATTCTTTCCTCACAATTACTTATTTTCAAAAGGGATATAGAACAGTCTGTTTCATTGTTGTAATAAAGAACTAAGCATTCAATTATACTTAAAGGGACAGTCTAGAGAAAATTAAAACTTTCAGGATGTAGATAGGACAAGTAATTTTAAACAACTTTCCAATTTACTTTTATCATCCAATTTGCTTTGTTCTCTTGATATTCTTAGTTAAAAACTAAACCTAGGTAAGCTCATATGCTATTTTCAAAGCCCTTGAAGGCTGCCTCTTACCTGAATGCATTTGACAGTTTTTCACAGCTATAGGGTGTTAGTTCATGTGTGCCATTTAGATAACATTGTGCTCCTGCATGTGGAGTTACTTATGAGAGGGCGCTGATTGGCTAAGATACAAGTCTGTCAAAAGAACAAAGATAAGGGGGCAGTCTGCAGAGGCTCAGATACAAGGTAATCACAGAGGTAAAAAGTATATAAATATAACTGAGTTGAATATGCAAAACTGGGGAATGAGTAATAAAGGGATTATCTATCATTTTAAACAATAAAAATTCTAGAGTTGACTTTCCCTTTAAGAAGTCTCTGTATTTTAAGGAGTTGGGTAATTACTAATTAGGGTTTGCATATCCCCTGGAGATTACAACAGAAAGACCAACACAGTTGGTTGAGAATGGAGAAGTACTTTGGGATATATATAGTGATGAGTAGACTTCAGATTTGATGCTTAAAGGGTATGAAATCCCAAAATGTCCTCCTTGGTGATTCAGACAGAGCATACAATTTTTTAATAGTTTCCAATTTACTTCTATTATTAATAAAAAAAAATTAATAGAAACCATTGCTCTATCCATAATTTTAAAAGCATTTTACCTTTTATGTATTTAACTTCATTTGGGCAGGGTCCCTTATTTTCTGTCACAAACTGCAAGGGGGTTGGTGTCTCTACACAAAGGCATACGTAGCTTAATGTCATAAATCTTCTAGATTAACATGAGCTGGCTTACTCTTCAGTTCAAGATAGAGATACAGGAAGTCAGCTTCTGACCAAGATCAAAAGAGGCAGAATTCAATTTAGTTTTCAACATGCCTGCTGCCTTATTTAGCTGCAGGCAGGGACTATAATGATCATTTCTAAGTGCTCATTTTGCAAGAAAAAAAGACAGAAGTAGATTGCTAAAAAAAAATTAACACAATCTTGTTTATAATTTTTATGTTTAATATATTTTTTTATCTTACTGTGATATCCCTTTGATTTACTAAAACTGTACAGAAATAGACTGGATATCACATATTATAAACATGTTACATTTTAGACAAAAGTCTAATTGCTAATGGAGCGTAATAAAGATTTTCTTAATGGACAAATATTGAAAGGAAAATATTTTCTCAGCATCCACAAGTGCCAAGTTCCCTCATAGTAATAATGCTATGGGCTAGAAAACATTGGTAGAAACAAGAAAAACAAATGACATTTTTGTCATAATCTTCTATCTTGGTTCCATAAAATACAACTCACCAATGAGATCTTGCCAAAGCCCATGAAACGCCCTCTTTTTTTTAAACCGGATATAATATTCCTTGCCCTTCCTGCTATATTACATTTTAGCAAAATAGTTGGAGAGTGGTATCTAAGAATATAAACAAATATATGAAAATGATGTGTTTATACTGGTTTACCCTAGTAGCACTCACCAAATAAAGTAGCACTCACCAAAAAATAAAAAACGTTAACATATCAAAAATAGACAAAAGCACAAGTAAATGCCTTGTATATGCCTACAGAAGAAATGACTGTTTCAGTTGACTCTCCTTATAGAATGAACTTGATACTCCTGTGGAAAAGGTGCTCTGATTACTTGATAGCCTGAGATGTTATACCAAACTATATGTGAGGTAAGCATAGTCTTGGTTCCAATTTCTTCTCAGTGGCCAGCTTGCTTGTCTTCTTTTTTGTGGCGTTAGATATGAAGACATCAAACTACTCCAAAGTATTATTAACTATAGTAAATATATGGAGGAAAGAGTATTCCTAAATAGGGGTAACCCAGACCTCCATTGCGAAATTTGGGAACCATGGAATAGCCTACACTATACCTCTCCTAGGCAAGCTAGCTAGCTCGTAACCCAGTAGATAAGATTCAACCAAAAGTATATGTCACAAAGAAGTTCTTAGGCAAATAAATGTCCCCCCTCTTCCCTTCTTTATGTTGTTGTTCCTTCCCCCCCTGGGATAGGCCTCCAACCCTAAAGGTAGATGACCCCGCCAAACTGACCATAGACTGAAAAGAGCATGTGATTTCTAGTCGGCCACGCTACTAAGGTAGCTTATATGTGGTGATGAAAAGTTGAGTACCCATTCACTGTCTAGGACCGCACATCTATGAATGGATACACAGTCTGATTGGGGTCATAAAAACCACCATTGCATCTCACAATCTACCTGTAGTACTCCATACTCCCTTCACATTTATTGTTGCATTATGTAAAGTTATTTAATGTTTCTGATAAATATCTTTAAAATTACTTGTAAAACTAAGGTACCCGTTATACCGATTTTGGACCCAGAACTCTATTCATCAATACTGAATGACGTATGTAACGGCTTTATGTTCAACCGATATCTGAATATATTGTCTGTAATGTAAAGTACCTCTGTTATCTATGCTCTGGATACACTGTTTGTTCACTGTTTTCAGCACCTCAATAAAAAGAATTTAAAAAAAAAAAAACACACACACACACACTACTCCCAAGTGTAAAGCGGTTTCCCACCACCCTATTTTTAATCATGGCAAAAGGTACATATTAGATGTGATATCAGAGATAGTCATGAATGCTCTGAAACCACATTTTTCATATAACAAATTATGGTACTCCTTGCAAGAATTGCTAAATTAGCCCCATGACTCCATTTTAGACCAGTAATGGCTGATAAGGCTGAATCAATGAAGAGAACATGTATCAAAAGGAGACAAAAACACAATACAGCAGAAAGTTTTTGTCTATATAGTCAAATTAGCACTGGTGTATATTTAGTCTGAAAACTGTGGACTGCTAATGAAAGCACTTCACTTTTTAATTTTTTACTGGCTGTGAAAAAAAATTCCAAGGTTAAAAGGGACAAAAACGTCAAAATTAAACTTTCATGGTCTAGATAGAGAATGCAATTTTAAACAACTTACTTCTATTATCAAATTTGCTGTGTTCTCGTTATGATTTGTTGAAGAGTAAACCTAGGTGGGCTCATAGGACTCCAGGAGCGTGCACGTATCTTTAACAGGCTATGGAAAGTGTTCGCAACAAACAAATAGTTGTTTAAAATGACATGATCTATCCAAATAATAAAAGTGTACATTTGACTTTACGGTCCATTTAATACTTTCAGTTTTCAGTCCATAACTCATTAGTAGGCTGAAGACGTAAACACTTGTGATCTCACATAAGTGTATCCGCCACTAGATCAAAACTAAAACAGAGCTGCTTAGCTTCCAATCCATTAGTAACAGAACCAGTACATCTGGGTAAAAGAATGCAGACCTGGACACAGAAAGAAAGAGTCCAAAGCTCATCCAGAGCTAGTCCCACTTGTGTTGTGGAAACTTTTGTACTATTTGAAGGATGAAAAGCAATAAAAAAAATTTTTAAAAAAAAGGCATAGACTAGTGGAAAATACCGTCTTATGGCCAAAGTATCTAAAAAAACAGAATAAAAGCTTTACACCATTGCAATTCAAAGCCAAAAGATTACTTGATCAAATTTCTCAGTGCTGGGTTAGGAAATTAATTGCTCTGTTTAGGCTATTTTTCAAGAATAATACCTTAGTGATATTATCCACCTGACAATTACTTCCCTACAGAAGATGGACTGGTATGATATCCAAAAGATATGTATATGCCTACTGAAAAAAGTGCCAAGCTACCTGCATCAGGGAAGGACCTTGAGCTCAAAGGGACAATGAACCCAAATTTTTTCTATCATGATTCAGATAGAGCATGCAATTTTAAACAACTTTCTAATTTACTCCTATTATCAAATTATTTTCATTCTCTTGGTATCTTTATTTGAAATGCAAGAATGTAAGTTTAGATGCCGGCCCATTTTTGGTGAACACACTGTGTTGTTCTTGCTGATTGGTGGGTAAATTCACCTACCAATAAACAAGTGCTTTCCATGGTTCTGAACCAAAAAAAAATAGCTTAGATGCCTTCTTTTTCAAATAAAGAAAGCAAGAGAACGAAGAAAAAATTGATAATAGGAGTAAATTAGAAAGTTGTTTAAAATTGCATTCTCTATCTGAATCACGAAAAAAAAAAATTGGGTTCCGTATCCCTTTAAGGTAAGTCAGTGTTTTGGGATTGTCCAAAAGGATTTCCACATCTACAGTCTTCAAGTGATCATGAAAATTGTTTAAAGGAGCACACTACTGAGGTCCCAAACACTTATTGTCAATACAGAATCTATTACTGACCAAAGGTTTCAAACAAACAATTTACAAAATTATGCAAAGTCTGCACCCAACCCAGGTTACTAGGGCCTGAAGTCAAACAAGCCTGGAGGGCTTGTCTAAGATCTACCCCGTTCCATAGTTGACCATATAATCAATCAGGACCATGCTTATTTGTGAGCCGAAATCACAATGAAGACCGTCTTACTGTACCCTTGGAATGGATGAAGACAACTTTTCTTGCATCCCAAAACCTCTGTAGAGATATGAAATAGGCCAGCTGGATTATGTCAAGCAATTTCTCCTATGTGAACTATAAGGTTCCCATGTGCGGAATTCTGCTCTTGGAAAGACCAAACATCTTGCTGGGAACAACATTACTATATATCCAGCCATGTCTGGGAAGGAAGAATACTGCAATATTAGTATACTGCAGTGTTCTTCCTTCCCAGACATGGTATGGATGTATAGTCATATTGTTCCCAGCAAGTGTATGCATACCAGTTCTTCAGAAGGAGCCACAATAAGACTAGAATATAGGTAATGTATCTGGACATGAACTTTGAGATCAGCAATGAGAATTACTAGAATCATTATAAACGGTCTTCAGGTTATAAATCTCCCAAAGTGCAGACTATATGGAAATGGTGGTCTCCCACTGAATACCTCAGAGCATCAGAGTTCATAGTGTGTACATATATGAGACTGATTGGCTGGTGGCTATTTTCATGATACCGGGAAGGGAAAATGAAAGAAACTAATTTGTTAGAAAAAGAAAAAAAAGTATTACTCATTTGAAATTCAGTCTAAGTGCTACTGCACTGTCTTTTTATTATGCATTTTTTGATTTTGCAAATCTACTGCAATCATAATGGTCCTTTAAAAGGGATAATAAATCCAATTTTTTTTTAATAATTCTTTTTAATTTTCTCCAATTATCAATTTTTCTTTGTTCTCTTGCTTTCTTTATTTAAAAAGCAGGAATGTAAAGTTTAGGAGCAGTCCCATTTTTGGTTCAGATCCTGGCCTGGGTTACTCTTGCTTATCGGTTGGCTGAATGTAGTCACCAATAAGCAAGTGCTATCCAGGGTTCTGAACCTAAAATGGGAAAGCTCCTAAGCTTTACATTCCTGCTTTTTAAATAAAACGATAGCAAGACATGGTTGTCATTTTTAAGTCTGGCTGAATTAAATTTTGCAAGTATTTTGGTAGTGATGATACCACTTTGCTGCTTACTCAGAGAGATATACCCACTTTAAAAAGGAATAAGAACCCCAAATTGTTTATTTCATGATTCAAATAAAGAATTTATTTTAAACAGCTTTCTAATTTACTCCTATTGTAATTTTTTCTTTGTTCTCTTGGTATCTTTTGTTAGAAAGCAGGAATGTAAGCTCGGGAGTTGGCCCATGTCTGGAGCACTTTATGGCAGCAACTTTGAAAGAATGTTATCCATATGCAAGAACACTAGATGGCAGTATTATTTCTTGCCAAGTAGTGACATGCAATGGCTGACTTCTCTAACCAACAATGTTGCACAAACCCATGGTTCGCCAAGTAGATTAGAGCCCATCATGTCCCAATATCTCAAACTAAATGGCACTTCCAATGGGCACACCAATTCAAACCAGAAGGATGTCATGTATATAGCAGTACACTAAGTGCTACTCCCTTAAAGGGGCATTCCAGTCAAAATGTAAATGCACATAGATTAATTACATCTTTGAAAAGAAACATATTTGCAATGTACTGGCAGTAATGCTTCTAGTAAAAGTTATCACTGTTATAGCGTTAACATTTTTTCTCTGCACGTGCACGTGAAGCATAACAAGATATTCTCAGTGCACCAGCATTTTAAATAATGTAGCTGCTCAGATCATCACTGGGGCTTGTATCATGTCAGCAATTAACAAATTGAGTCATTACCAGATGGTACAAGCACCTTAGGCTCTGAGTAAGTTCTATGTTTAAAATGCTGGTGCACGGTGCATACTTAAATACACTTTTGAAACAGCTATAGCTTTAATCAGAAGCATTTTTGCTAATGCATGTATATTACAAAAATGCTTCTATTCAATACCGAAATGCACCCATGTGGTTTTCAATTTTGGCTGGAATGTCCCTTTAAATATAATTACATCTTGCAACATACAAAAAAAATCAATTTTCAGAGAGGTCTCTGGTCCTCAGATAATATACAACTAGCAAATATCCCTGTTCAAAAATATGCAGCATCCTTAAAAACACCACACCTCAAATCTCAGCACCAAATTGTAAACTAGAGCTGCCATAAACAGAGTTGGCAAGTTACGTGCAACCGCTAATCTCAATCTAAGTCCCACAATGCCCTCTTCTATAACTGTAACCTGACACACCCACTTCAGGGTACACACCCCCAGTGTCTTTTGCTCACCCCACCAAATCAGTCAGACAATTACTCTGCAAACCCTCACAGCAACTTCCATTCCTCTACCATCCTTGGTGGGTACATAGCCACTTGCCCCAGCAATCAGTCCTGACACCTGACCCAGTGTCACCAAGGGCACTTGCTCGAATAGACAGCCCTCATCCCTATGCCCTCCAGGGTGGGCACATAAGCTACTTGTTCCTGCCCTGACACCCACACCAGTGTCACCAAGGGCACTTTCTCTAACAGTCAGTCCTCGCTCCTATACCCACCTGGTTGGGCACATAAGCTACTTGTTCCAGCCCTGACACCCAGCTCAGTGTCACCAAGGGCACTTTCTCTAACAGTCAGTCCTCGCTCCTATACCCACCTGGTTGGGCACATAAGCTACTTGTTCCAGCCCTGACACCCAGCTCAGTGTCACCAAGGGCACTTTCTCTAAAAGTCAGTCCTCGCTCCTATACCCACCTGGTTGGGCACATAAGCTACTTGTTCCAGCCCTGACACCCAGCTCAGTGTCACCAAGGGCACTTTCTCTAACAGTCAGTCTTCACTCCTATACCCACCTGGTTGGGCACATAAGCTATTTGTTCAAGCCCTGACACCCACACCAGTGTCACCAAGGGCACTTTCTCTAACAGTCAGTCCTCACTCCAATACCCAGCCCATCCTTGATGGGCAAATATGCCACTTGTTCTAGCAGTCAGTCCTGACATCAAGCCACTGTCACCTGGGACACTTGCTCTAACAGACAGCCCTCATTCCTATAACCAGCCCATCCTGGGTGGACACATAAGCCACTTTAGCCAGTAGTCAGCCCTGACACCCAGTCCAGTGTCACCTGCGGTACTTGCTCTAATAACCACATCCCTCACACCCATTACTCCACCTCACCTTGAATTCCCTGCTGTGCTGTGGGGTGTACTCTAGTGTCCACAGGGACCGCAAGAGCTTGGCCAGCTGTTCGGTGACCTCTCCTCGGTCTTGAGCCCCAGGGCTGGGCAGCGGGCTGGGATTCTGATTGTTCTCCGAGTCATCACTCTCCCTGTACTGTTCCAGGCCCAGGAACTCAGCGAAGAGATCCGTGTTACTGAGACATTGTAACACAGCGTTCATGAAGCAGGTGTTGCCGTGGTTCTTGATGCCAGCTAGTCCGGGGACCTTAGGGCTGGAGGGCGGCGGAGGTTGTTGTTGCTGCGGCTGTTGGAGCCTGGATTGGTCAGGCTCTGGTACTGTGGCGGCGGCTGGGTCATTCCGTGCGGTAGATGAGGACTTAGCCTCGGGTTCGTGCTCAGTGCTAAGATGGGACAAAGTGCTCAGGGTCCGCAGGAAGCGGCTCACGAAACCTCCGCGCCGCCAGAACAGCTTCTTGCCCAGGGAAGCCTTCTTCTCCTTCCCGCAGGCCGCCGGGGCCGCGGGGGTGCCCGACACCTGCGACATAAGAACAACAAGCCGCGCATCCCCTTCCCACCCTCCTTGCAGTCGCTACCTGCAAACAGAGGATGGAAATGGGTAACAGGGCCCCTGCAGGGAGGACCCAAGGTAACTATCGCTTCTGCCACTAGGAGCACCGTGGGACACCGGGCGCCCCTGTCACGTGGTTGGTGATACACAGGGAGTTTGAGAGTAGGCGTTGCCGCCATATTGTTTGAGGGCAAGGGGGAGCATAGGTCCAGTAATCGCCATGGAGACCATACATCTTATACGGATGTGGTGTTGCTATGCTAAACTAGTAATGGGCCTGTAACTGCCATTACGTTTTAGGAAAGAGAGAGATGTGGGTCAGTGCTGTACCTATTGTGATACCAGTAAGGTAGCCTAGGGCAGCTATTCAAAAAGGCGCAAAACATATTTTTAAGCAGGTTGGCTTTGATCTGCATCATAGTGTGACAAGCAGCGAGTTTTAAAACATGCATGGATTTCAAGCAACACTTAAAGGGACACTGAACCCAATTTTTTTCTTTCATGATTCAGATAGATCATGCAATTTTAAGCAACTTTCTAATTTATTCCTATTATCATTTTTTTTTCGTTCTCTTGCTATCTTTATTTTAAAAAGAAGACATCTAAGCTTTTCTTTTATTTAGAACTCTGGACAGCACTTTTTTATTGGAGGATGAGTTTATCCACCAATCAGTAAGAACAACCCAGGTTGATCACCAAAAATGGGCCGGCATCTAAACTTACTTTCTTGCATTTCAAATAAAGATACTAAGAGAATGAAGAAAATTTGATAATAGGAGTAAATTAGAAAGTTGCTTAAAATGTCATGCTCTATCTGTATCACAAAATACATTTTTTGGGTACAGTGTCCGTTTAAACAAGCAGGGCAATTCGTTTTTTTATTTTCGGGGGCTTGCTTTCACAATTTTTTTAACCATTTGTTTTTTAATTTTCTGTCTAACCCGTGAGAACATGTAATTTTAAAATTAGTGACCCTGCACTGCTTATGTGTTTAAACCCCACAAAAGAGGTTAAACACACAAAAAAACATTCCTGGGACACTTTCCAGCTATCAATTACCTGTATTTAGTGCTACTTACTAGATCACTATTATAGTTGCTGATTAAAAGATTACATTTCTCTATTACCAGAAAGTAGTTTAAATTTTTTCTATTATCTTTACACCTGATTTATTCTTTTGCATTGTCACCCAGATCTGTACAGTGTGTATTAACCCATCACTAGCAGTAGCTCATTATCACCCAAATTTGTAGTGTGTATTAACCCTTCACTAGCAGCAGCTCATCACCCAAATTTGTACAGTGTGTATTAACCCATCACTAGCAGCAGCTCATTATCACCCAAATTTGTACAGTGTGTATTAACCCTTCACTAGCAGCAGCTCATTATCACCCAAATCTGTACAATGTGTATTAACCCTTCACTAGCAGCAGCTCATTATCACCCAAATCTGTACAGTGTATATTAACCCTTCACTAGCAGCAGCTCATTATCACCCAAATCTGTACAGTGTGTATTAACCCTTCACTAGCAGCAGCTCATTATTACCCAAATCTGTACAGTGTATTAACCCTTCACTAGCAGCAGCTCATTATCACCCAAATCTGTACAGTGTGTATTAACCCTTCACTAGCAGCAGCTCATTATCACCCAAATCTGTACAGTGTATATTAACCCTTCACTAGCAGCAGCTCATTATCACCCAAATCTGTACAGTGTGTATTAACCCTTCACTAGCAGCAGCTCATTATGATCCAGATCTGTACAGTGTATTAACCCTTCACTAGCAGCAGCTCATTGTCACCCAGATCAAAATGCTAACTATTAAAATGTCACACAGTTTGCAGCACTCAGCTGTGATTAAAGAACAGTGACAAAATGAGTGGGCAGTACACAATAGTGCAATACTGATAAACCCCCAAAGCTTACCTATCTATCTCTCCTCTAAACTAACTGAGTTCAACCATAACCGTTATTCACTCACCTCACTACATCTGCTAAATAATATCTGTACCCTGCTCAAACAGATCCTAGCACCAATTTCACATTATTTTTCCATGGTGATTGATAAATGATCCATAGATCATCTGTGTGAAGAATGTTTGATCTGAATCAGAAGCAGGAACGCCCCCCAGGGCAAGAACCTCTGTAGACAAGCGGCTAGAAATTCAGTCTCTGCCGGAACTCAGAATTGCAGCAAAACGGTTGTTTGTTTTTTTTTTTGTTGTTTTTTAAATAACCCAAGGAAGAGTGCAGGGACAATCCAGGACATTTAAATGGCAGGGACAGGGTCCCAAATTCCAGGACTGTCCCAGGAAAAACGGGACTGTTGGCAACTATGGCAGAGCACTGCCGGGCCCAAATGGAAGCCGCTGTTGACCCTCCCTCCCTTTGTTGGAGTTCAAAACATAGCAGTACAGGGTCAATTGTATTAAAATTACATGCTCTAACAAAATAGAGCATGTCATTGTTTTGACTATGGGTGGCTCTTTAACTTAAAGGGACAGTCTAGTCAAAATTAAACTTTCATTATTCAGATAGGACTTGCAATTTTAATCAACTTTCCAATTTACTTTTATCATCAAATTTGCTTTGTTCTCTTGGTATTTTTAGTTGAAACTGAACCTCATATGCTAATTTCTAAGCCCTTGAAGGCTGCCTCTTATCACATGCTTTTTTAATTGTTTTTTACAACAAGAGACAGCTAGTTAATGTGAGCCATATAGATAGCATTGTACTCACTCCCGAGGAGTTATTTATAAGTTAGCACAACACAATACTAAATGCAAGTCAATAGATAATAAATACAAAGCCATGTGATCAGGGGGCTGTCAGAAGATGCTTAGATACAAGGTAATTACAGAGGTAAAAAGTATATTAATACAGACATCCCAACCTGCAAAAACTAATTTCAGGGAGGTGGCTTCTCCCGCTACTGCGCCTCCACCCCCACCCAGTTATATATTGGGCACCTTAAAACCCTAAATAAGATAGAGACTTATCATTAAAGTAGCTTCCCACTAAAGTCACATTTAAAAAAGTAGCTTTATTGCACAACCACATACAACAAACCTATTTTTCAGTGATTGTACGCTTGTTGAATGCTTAAAGTGACACTGTACCCAATTTTTTTCTTTTGTGATTCAGATAGAGCATGACATTTTAAGCAACTTTCTAATTTACTTCTGTTATCAAATTTTCTTCATTCTCTTGGTATCTTTATTTGAAATGCAAGAAAGTAAGTTTAGATGCCGGCCCATTTTTGGTGATCAACCTGGGTTGTTCTTGCTGATTGGTGGATAAACTCATCCACCAATAAAAAAGTGCTGTCCAGTGTTCTGAATAAAAAAAAGCTTAGATGTCGTCTTTTTAAAATAAAGATAGCAAGAGAACGAAGAAAAATTGATAATAGGAATAAATTAGAAAGTGGCTTAAAATTGCATGCTCTATCTGAATCATTAAAGAAAAAAATTGGGTTCAGTATCCCTTTAAATATTTTAGAATATGAAATTTAACTACATGCAGTAAATAAGAGGTAGTATTTGTGTTTTATTTTATTAGAATCAGTGGGGGCTTTTTGGTTACTGATGCCTGCTTTGAGGGTTCTACAATGTCCCAACAACTAAAGGCATTCCTTAAAGAAACTTCTTTCCTTATTTGGCTTATTTGGACCACATTGGATCAGGGTACTTGGAGTTTCAGGGAGACTGCACTCTATTTGCTGGCATCAGGGAGCCGCTATTACAATCAGGGAGACTCCCTGAACTTCAGGGAGAGTTGGGATGTCTGTTAATATAACTGTGTTGGTTATACAAAACTGGGGAATGGGTAATAAAGGGATTATGTATCTTTTAAAACAATAAAAAATATATTGTAGACTGTCCCTTTAAGGGGTCATTTATGTGCCTAGAGCTATAAAAAAGATGAAATCTTTAATTGGACGTATTATGCATATAGAACTTAGAAGTTTTTTTTGTTTTCTGCCATGCTGTCTGTGACTCTTATTTCCTCCATTGCTTACAAGAGCACTCGTCAGAAAGCCGGTGTGGAAGATTTGCAGCAAGAATACAAACGTCTTTTAATTCTCAGTTGTTTTTTTAAATAGGATTCAAAGTCAATATGGCTCCCAGAAACGTGAAATATTGCAACCACATATATTTTCCTGCAACATTTTACACATCTGCTGATGAATTCCATATATCAGCTTGAACACTTGATTTTAAAATACCACCTCTTGATTTTGAAGAGAATTTCGGGACATGACTCTGCAGGTTCACTTGGTTTTGAATAAAAGTATAAAGATGGCACATAATGTTGAGAATGTCATAACATTGTAGTACAAATGTCAATAATATATGAACTATACAAATACCAGCTATGTGCTAGATTACGAGCAGATCGGTTACGAGTTGAAAGTAAAAAGTTTGCTTTCTCAGGTTCGTAATGTCACTAACAAATAGACTTTGAGAAGTTGCGAATGCAAAATCCCATTCCCCCATAGACTTCAATGGTGCTCAAAAAGTTTTAAAAAACTAGCACCCACAAGTCGCACAAACACGATCGTGGTTATTTAAAAACGCAACATAAGAAGATAATATTGCATATTTCAAAATCTAATGTTCTACGCATAGCAAAATGTTCTTTTATTTCTTAAAGAGATATTTAAATATATATCTAATAGATATTTGCATATATATATATATTTCCTGGCCATGACACCGATACGCCAGGGTTAGCTCCCTCCCTCACTCCCTCAGGACAGGAAATTGAATCAAAATATACCATAAGTTCCCTCAGGACAGGAAATTGAATCAAAATATACCATAAGTACCCTATAGAGCCCCTGTACTCCTCAGTTCTTTTTCCTGTCCACACTTTCTAGGACACTCTCTCTGTCGTTTCCTTCATGGATATTTTATTTTATTGATTAGCCTCATGCCTGGGGGGAGTTCTGCCTCTCCCCTCCTGGAAGCTGCAGTACACGGCGCTTCTCCAAGGGCGACCCCCTTTAGCGACCAGGGGTAAGAAGCTGCAGTGGTCCGCTGGTAGCAGCATGGAACCCAGGGGCAGGATAAATCCTCAGGTACCTGCAGAACACTTAGGGAACTGTTCCTTCATACAGGTAAGGTGGGGAAGCAGGTTAACAGTGAAAATTAGGTACTTCCTTTTTTTTCTTGTTGCCATGGTAGCGGACATGTATATCATATATAGGGCTCTTTGAGGATGAGGATTATGGTTCCTATGATGCGATGGGCGCAGTCCAGCTTGAGGGATCTTTTGGCTGTCTATCTTCTGGGCACAGAGAACATGGAAGCAGATTACCTCAGCAGACATGCCATCCAACCGGGAGACTGGTGCTTGGCAGACTTGGCAATTCAGATGATTGTGGATCGCTGGGGTCTTCCAGAGGTGGTTATGTTAGCTTCCTTTCAGAACAATCAGGTGAAGAAGTTCTCAAGATTCCCTCATCCTCAAGCGGAAGGCTGGGATGTCCTGTCCTGCTCATGGAAGTTCAAGAGGGGTTATGCCTTCCCTCCGATGCCTTTGATTCTCAGGAGAATCCGCAAAAAGAAAGTTTAGGTGTTGGCAGTAATCCCTTATTGGCCCAGGAGACCTTGGTTTCCCACGTTGTTGAGCCTGTCCATAGAGGCTCCTATGATTCTACCTGCAATACCAGACTTGCTACACCAGGATCCTCTTCTACATCCAGATCCACAGTCTCTCCAACTGAGGGTCTGGAGATTGAGAAACAGCAACTGAGAGAAAAGATTTTTTCGGTTAAAGTCATCTCCACTCTCACGCAGGCAAAGAAGAGGTTAACTTCTGCTGCATATTACCGAATATGGATTTTTTTTTTTTCAGAATGGGACTCCCATACAGAGATCTCTTCATATTCCTTCTCTTCTGCAGAGCTTTTGAGTTTTCTCAAGGATGGTCTGGGCAAGGGACTCAACTTGAATACCTTAAAAGTTAAAATTACAGCATTATCTGCCTTTTCAGGTGTTAAATGGGCATTGGATCCAGATGTGGTTCAATTTCTGCGGGCTGTTATGCACATCAGACCTTCTAGGAAGCCTTTTTCACCTACATGGGATTTGCCTCTTTTTCTGCTCTTCAGACAACTCCTTTTAAACCTGTGGAGGACATCCCTATGATGCTCCTTCCTCTAAAGTCATTGCTATTGGTGGCCCTGACCTCAGGTCAGAGGGCTTCAGAACTGGGTGCTTCATTTATATCATTTTTGCCAGATAAAGTGGTGTTGCGGACTGTTCCTGAATTCCGCCCTAAGGTGGTTTCCTCTTTTTACATTGACCGGGAAATTGTTAACATAGAAACATAGATATTGACGGCACATAAGAGCCATAGGCCCAGCAAGTCTGCCCGTTGTTCTGCCAACATTTTTCCCAAATTCTATTTCTGCAGAAGAGGAGGCCTGGCATACCCTGGATGTTGTCCGGTGTTTGTCTATTTACCTTCAAAGATCTATGGATTGGAGGAAATCCTCAGGGCTCCTTCCCACAGGTCCTAAGAGAGGGGAGATGGCCTCAGTGGCTACAATTTCTTGATGGATAGTGTCTGTCATCTCAAAGGCCTATAAATGTTGTCAGGTTCCGGTTCCTCAGGGCATTAAAGCACATTCTACCAGAGCCCTATCTGCTTCCTGGGCACCTGCTGCACACGTCCCTACGGTCCAGATATGCAAGGCGGCATCATGGTCTTCTGTGAATACATTTATTGCTCACTACCTCCTGGATGTCAGGTCAGCTAAACAGGCTAATTTTGGAGTAGCTGTTCTGGCAGCATTTTAATATTTGTTTTGTTAACAATACACTTTTTTTTGCAGTATCTTCTGTTGTGTTTTCTTTTCCCTACCAGAGTTATTGTGCTAGGGTATTACCCTGGCATATTGCTGTCATGGTCATGGCCGGGAATAGGGAACATTTACTTCATACTTACTGTTATTTTCCTTTCCTAGTTATGGGCCATGACAGCAATACGGTCCCGACCCTTTGGTGTGACAGGTTACAAACTTAGGAGTACAGGGGCTATAGGGTACCTATGGTATTTTTTTATTCAATTTTCTGCCCTGAGGAAGTGAGGGGAGGAGCTAACCCTGGAGTATTGCTGTCATGGCCCATAACCGGGAAAGAAAAATAACGTTAAGTATGAAGAAAATTTTCCCTAATATATATATATATATATATACAGATAGAAGCTGAGAGCATAGAAACACAGGCGACTATGTCTGAAACAGGAACTGAAGGGAAGCTGTGTCGGCGCCTTTCCCGACACAAACCTGAGTCTGCAGACCGCAACTGCTCGCCACTCAGATACATACAAAAACAAAGAGATTCCCTTGTACACAATTCCCAGACCAATGGTAGTGTCCACTGAAACCCGGCACTTTTCAAGCACTTCACTCAGGATAATATAAGACAGTTCATACCTTTATTGTTACAAGTGTTACAATCAAACACACAGCAAGCATATGCATTGTGATTACCAGGAGATACAGGTGTTAACGGTGTATGACGTCATCTGACGCATTTCACACCCTTCTGGAGCTTTGTCAAAGATGTCAGTGGACACTATCATTGGTCTGGCAATTGTGTACAAGGGAATCTCTTTGTTTTTGTATATATATATATATATATATATATATATATATATATATATATAAAGATCTAGATATATACAGAAATATATAGGAATATCTATTTAAAAATACATAGAACATATACCCCTTTATGCAGAACATTGGAATGTGAGATATTTACAGTAAATACACAGTTAAACACTTTATTAAATATGAATATTGCATAAATATGTTTTTCATGTTTTCATCTACTTAACTTAAAAGGGCTTCAATGCACTTATATATAGGTCTATAGGTCTATATATGTATAAATATGTATTTATGTGTTTATATGTGTTTAATCGGTTTGTATATACATATATACAAAAAATTCGAACATATGTACACATATAAATATATGAGATGAGGAAAGAAAAACCACTGAGTCTCTTGGTATGTCCACAAGTTTATTGGAATACAGGCTTCTGGACAAAGGTATACTCCTAACTGACGCGTTTCGTGCATGCGTACATGCGCTTCATCAGAGATAATAGTCTCTACTGCTGTGGGTCTTTTTGTAGAGGAGTGCAGCCAATTACAAAAGAAGGGGGAGTTGTATTTGTATCAATATTTAACTATTAGTAGCCCTAATATCTGGGCAATTTTTTGCTTAGGGGCATGGTGTAATGCTCTGTTATTGAACAGGGGCAAGATCTAATATACATGTCTTTTGTGTCCACACTTTACTAGGATCCATAGCAGTTAGAGAAACTAAACAGATGTATTCATCGAACATTTAACAAACAAATGCTTAATTCTTTTTCTATTATTAGTATGTTGATATATTCTTACATATTATAAACCAACATATTTATTGACATGTAAACATGACTGTAAAAAGGTGGAAAGAGAAAGAAGGAAAAATAGAACTTCAATATAAAATAATAAAATAGAATAAAACAAAAACTAAAAAAAGGGGAGATAAATTAGTATAGTTTGGACTTAGAAACAGTTATTGGCAGAATGATTTTTTCTTTCTTTAGTTTTTCTTACTCTACTATTTGGCCTTCCAATTGATTAGTCTAGTCTGGCTGACTATTCCTATTAAAGAGAATGAGAGGCTGTCACTATAGTCCTTTATTTGTGTAATTGTATGTTTATATTCTCAAGTATGTATTTCATTCTATAAAATGAGAGCCAATCATAATCTTAATTTATACTATCTTTTATTTCACTTATTAAAAACTGAATAGTATAATAAGAAGCAAAAGTGGAGATGTTATAGTACTATAATCCCTAGTCTTGTTGTAATTCATACTAGTACCCTCTTATCTATTGTGTATGGGACGACAGGCTATTGTCTGCTCTTATATACTTGTTATATGGATCAATTAGTTGTTTTATATATATATATACACACACATACATATTCAGACATGTGTATGTATCTCTATGTTAAAGCCTTTTGCTGTCTTTTTCTTATAACACCTGAGACCTCATATCCTTGAGCCCTTATAACTTTTAAATGTAATATTTTTATTTAATATTTTTTTTATCAGACAGTGTTATGAGTGTAACATACTTTTAAATGTTGATGTATTTTGTGACTTCAGCAAGTATATCAAGGGAATTAAAAGGGACATGAAACCCAAATTTTTTCTTTCATGATTTAGGTAGAATATACAATTTGAAACAACTTTCCAGTTTACTTCTTTTATCAAATTGACTTCATTCTCTTGCTATCATTTGTCGAAGGAGCAGCAACGCACAACTGGTTTCTAACAAAACACATGGGTGAGTCAATGACAATAGGCATGTATATGCAGCCACCAATCAGCAGCTAGAACCTAGGTCCTGCTCTGGAGCTTTCCTAGATAAACCTTTCAGCAAAGGATAACAAGAGAAGGAAGCAAATAAATAATAGAAGTAAATTGGAAAGTTGTTTAAAATGGTATGTTCTGTCTAAATCACGAATGTCTAATTATGAATTTACTGTTCCTTTAAGCACATTTGATAATAGGAGTAAATTGGAAAATCGTTTAAAAGCGCCTGTAATGTTCTATCTGAATCCTGAAAGAACAAAAATGGGTTTCATATCCCTTAAGTAGGTTCCATAGGATGTAACCTATAGTGTACTGCAAACATTTACCAATAAATGCTCTCAAGAATTAGAACATTATATTTTTCTCAAGGCATAAAGAATTTACTACAACAAAATAAATATTTGGACAAAAAAATAAACCAAATATTATCCACTAAGAACAGTGGGGGGTGCTATAGTGCTTTCGCCTTTGAGAAAGCTGTGTGCAAAATGCGCATCAAGTGGTTTTTTTTTTTTTTTTTTCCGGCAAATAATAATTTTATTGTTTAATACAAAGGTTTCACAATAATTTCTGTACATCTCAAGCAGTGCACACAATTCTTAAAGGGTTTAATTACTGCAGCACTAATAGATTTATTCTGGGCTGAACACTCATTTTTCTCATCATCTTGATGATTTGGGGATTCAGAACTATATTTTCCTGCTCTCATAACCTGTTGGGAGTTGAGGAGTTGCACATTACAAAAACAAAATTAACATACAATAAATGAAAATGTAATAGGTAAAAATACCGTTAATGCTTAATGAGATGATGCATAAATCTAAGACAACTATCCTCATTTTGTCCCAAATAACAATTTGGGCCTCTCATGGGTCCTTACTCAGTATATATACAGAAAATAACGGGATATTATAGGGTTGAATCAAGCTGTATATACAAAGTATTGCGGGATATATAGAGTAAGGCCGTAACTGGACCTTTAAATATTAACTTAAAACCAAAATATATAACACCCTGCGTGGATATAATTCAGTTGTGAAGAATTTGCAATTAAAGATGGTGTGTGAATATGTATAAACATAGACTATGTGAAGAGTTGCAAAATGGGAGAGAGCATCATATGTACCCTTTTTTCCTTTCTTCTTCTTTCCCCCCTCTTCTCCTTTTTTTTTTTTTTTTTAAATTGTAGACCAGGACCTATAATGTTCCTCATGGGAAAAGTGAGTGCGTCAATAATTTAATCTATTAGAGATAGACAGCACCAGGTAGTAGCTTTCTGCCTCTCCTGCGGCTCCGGCCGTAAGCCACGAGGAAAAGGTCAGCGTAACTCAGAAAAGATATGTATGTTGAGGATGGTACGCATCCCCCCAATATAGTGTGTTGCTTAAAGTGATAGACTACTGGTGTCATATAATACACACTGGGAACATCATCCTGTCCTCCACCTCTACAAAAAGTCAGAGACTATAAGGCTATCGTACGTTAGTGGAACATATTATTAATGGCAACTTATACAAAACAGGGCTAGCCTTAGCTAGGTGTCGGCAGCTACAGTGCTTACAAACTCCAATAAATCAGATACACGTTTGTAGAGCATATTGTATGGTTAACTTATGGGAGATAAAACCAACCCCAACAAGATGTCAGCGGGTACATTGCAGAAAAATACATATGAATAAAATGTTCGGTTTCAGAACATATTTTATAACTAACTTTATAAAAAACAAAGCTTAAGGTTGTAGAACATATTATATAACTAACTTATAAAAAACAAAGCTTAAGGTTGTAGGACATATTTGAATTACCCAATAAAAGTAATGTCAGTTCTGGAAAACAGGAGGCAGTAAGAGCAGGTCATTAATATTTTATCAGCCCCATGGCTCTTTTTGTGAGCAGGGCAACGTCTTACTGTGAGTTTGTGTGTTTCTATGTGAGAAATTAATGAGGAAAGTTCATACTCGGTATGGTTCCTGTGTGAGCTTTAGCTGATGTCCCTGCCGGAAAGTGTGAAACCTGCGCATAGTTGCGTATTCTATGGAAGTCCTCCTGTTGAGAGCTATTCGCATTGAGGAAGCCGCCTGGAATGATGGCGATACATCCAATCTCTAGGATATAGGGTATATTATGAAAACAAAGGGTGCGCCCCACTTCCCCAGCCATGCAGAGTTGTTGGAGTGCTGCTATCAGAGCGGATGTTCCCCTTGATCTGTTGGTGGGTTGGAGCCATTCTGGAGGTTTGGAGAGACCGGCGTAGAGTCCATTAAATGCTTGATTGCTATTGTATTCCGGGTCGGTCTTATAATGTCTTCCTCCATTTTCTTCTGCGTCTTTGTCAGTTCAGCTGCTCCTGCAGGGTTTGTCAGAGTCGACCGCTCCACAGGTACTGCAAAGGAAGTAAAGCTTGCACGGTCTCTGATCTCCATAGATCCCGCTGTGTATATATCAGCATGCTCTGGTGGGGATAGTTTAGGTGTAGGTAATGGATTCTTCTGATGCGATGGTATGCCATGCCTGCCCTCTTGCCGAATCTCCCTAGGTAGTGTTGTTGCATAATTTGGGGATGTGGTAGGTTGAAGCCCGGTTTGAGGTGTATGCAGGTTCCAATCTGCTTCCATAAGCTGCATCAGTCGATCATACGGGGCTTTGTGAATTAGAGAGTGCATAAGGTTATCAAATCTCTCAAAAAACTTGTCCAATTCTGTTAGTTGGTTTCTCCCCTCCATTCTCACAACTTCTGAATGTATAGAGGCAAATCTTTACACTGTCAACAATGCTGGCGGGTTAAGTGTTATCCAGTTAAGGTTAAGTACCTCGGGAAGTACCGAGGGGGAAGCGCCGCCTGTAATGAGCCGCCGCTCCAGGCCCTTAACGTCCGATTCCGAGATCTGGCGTCAAAAATACAGCCCCAAATTTCTTGTTGAGCTCTAATAAGAGCAAAGTATTGATATAGAGTTCAATTTCTGTAAAAAGCTGTAGGATGGTGCTTATAATCGGCGGATTCAAAGCTTATCAGCCGGAGCTCTAGAAAAGTGCGACCGCTCAGGATCGCTGTACGGACACGCCCCCGCGCATCAAGTGTTTTAAGCTCCACTTGACGTATCATATATGTAAAATTATTTTACACTGCTTGAGTAATTTTTGCAGAGTTTGGAGGCCCGGACTCAACCAGTTTTAATAATCATATAATCGCCACCTAAACTATAGTTAATTACTGTGGGACTGTGTCTTAATCTAGATTAGGATCCTTTTGTTTCAGGTGGCGCTTGTATGATGGGACAACCGTGGCAAATTGCTTCATAACTGCACTCAAACCTTTACTTGTATTTTGTGGTTCTGTGAAATGTTCATGGGGAAAGATGGTTTATTCCCTATTTTTATACTTTAGGGTTATTATATGTACTGTGTGAGTAAGCTGTTTACTCAATTTTTAATAGTTGTTATTAAAGGGTAAGTTTTAAATTCTGTGTTATCAATTCTCAGTGATTTATATTATATACTAAGTGAGTGCTTCGGAAAGGTGCTTTTTTTCTTTCTGTACTTTAACTATAAAGAATTTACTAGACATTCAAAAAATCATACTTTATTATTTAAATAAACATATTTATTGCAGATATGTGCAGAACACTTGACCATTTAATACTTTTAGGTAGGAACACATTTAATATGTCAAGGGCACTGGAAAATCAGGCAAAATCTCTAATCTTATTATATATGGAAGCCTTATTATTCTATAGTAGTTCTGCTTACATACAAACCCAGTACAAAAAGAGTGGTGTCTTGCAGGGGAATAATATATTGTAATACTACAAATGTAAAGTGTTTTTTCACTATAGGCAGTTTACTTCACCCTCTTTGGGGCTTGTCAGTATGATGTAGGTTCTATGTTATGGTAATACTACAAATGTAAAGTGTTTTTTCACTATAGGCAGGTTGTTTCACTCTCTTTGGGGCTCGTCAGTATGATGTAGGTTCTATGTTATGGTAATACTACAAATGTAAAGTGTTTTTTCACTATAGGCAGGTTGTTTCACTCTCTTTGGGGCTCGTCAGTATGATGTAGGTTCTATGTTATGGTAATACTACAAATGTAAAGTGTTTTTTCACTATAGGCAGGTTGTTTCACCCTCTTTGGGGCTCGTCGGTATGATGTAGGTGCTATGTTATGGGACTCGAGCATTGATTTTGGGTTTACAGCTATATGCCAGTTTTGCTGATGATTACATTAATTTTCGTTACCACACTTACAAAGCATGAAATTAATGATTGAGCAGAACATCAGCACCAACCATAGACAGCCTGTTTGGCCCATTTGGGGCTTATCCTTCCATTGTATTAATCTTAGCAAAAAACAAATATACTTATCTGTGCAAAACACTTATAATTCAAAATTCATTTCAATATAATGGGAAGCCCTAAAGCAAAGGGTGGAATGCTAGAGGTCATCAGCATCAACCATAATGGGGCATATTTATCAAAGTGCGAGCGGACATGATACGATGTAGCATATCATGTCCGCTGCACATCGATAAATGCCGACAGCATATGCTGTCGGCATTTATCATTGCACATGCAGTTCACCAGAACTGCTTGCGCAATACCGCCCCCTGCAGATTTGCGGCCGCTAGCAGGGGGTGTCAATCAACCAGATCGTATTTGATCGGGTTGATTTCTGTCCGCGGCCTCAGAGCAGGCGGACAAGTTATGGTTATCTAAAGACCGCTGCTTCATAACTTCTGTTTCTGGCAAGCCTAAAGGCTCACCGGAAACAAGGGGCATCAAGCTCCATTTGGAACTTAATACTTCGACCCTAATGACTTGAGTGAGAAAGAGTCCCAAAGTAGCGAAACAGAATGCCTATGGTTGATGCTGTGTTAATTAAGTCTCATGTATTTCACAGTTTGCTACACTACTGCTTTAAACTGACAGGAGCATAAGGGGTGCCATATTAAAATGCATTTTAAAAAAAGTAATACACTCTTTGGTATAATTTGTATATTCTATCCATTGTTTATTTTTTCCTTGCTGAACTAAATTAAATGGAGGGTTTATCTCACTCTATTAACAACAATACATTTATTTGGAACATTGGGAGTCCCTACTTTAAAGGATTTCCATGGGTGTAAGTGCAGACCCTGTTCCAAGGAGCTTACAATCTAGTGTTTCAGTGCTTTGCTCTAAGAGCTTACAAGCTTGTGTTTAAGGAGAACTTACCTCTGGGTACTTACAGTTTAGAGAAATAAACAAAATCCCTGATGTAAGACTGCACTCAGCATGTTACATAACACTAGTCCCTCTGAAATCTTCAATCTTCCTGCCACTGACATAGAGGGGGCTAGTTATCAAGCCGTCTACTTTTCTGGCTTCGCCGGCCCAATACGTCCGCCTAAGCTCGCCTACCTTCGCCGCCGCGGACCTGAAAAAAAATACGCCTAAGTTATCAAATAAAGCTGTCAAAAAGCCGCGGGGGCGATGAGCAGCGGACTGTGAGAGTTATCACTCATCCGATCTCGCTGCCCTTCGGCTTTTTCCCCAGCTTTATTGCTAGCCTGTCACTAAGCACTCACACTAAACTGCACTGTTCTACCCCCTATACCGGCGCCCCCGGAACCTCCGCAACTAAATAAAGTTACTACCCCCTAAACCGCCGCTCCTAGACCCCGCCGCAACTCTTATAAATGTATTAACCCCTAAACCCGCCGCTCCCGGACACCGCTGCCACCTACATTATACCTAGTAACCCCTATCCTGCCCCCCCTATACCGTCGCCCTCTATTATAAAATTATTAACCCCTATCCTGCTGATCCCGCACCTCTCCGCAACTAAATAAATAGTTTAACCCCTAAACCGCCGCTCCATGAACCCCGCCGCAACCTATAATAAATTTATTAACCCCTATCCTGCCCCCCACTACGCCGCCGCCACTGTAATAAAATGATAACCCCTAAACCTAAGTCTAACCCTAACCCTAACGCCCCCCTAACTTAAATATTAATTAAATAAATCTAAATAAATTAACTCTTATTAACTAAATGAATCCTATTTAAAACTAAATACTTACCTTTAAAATAAACCCTAATATAGCTACAATATAAATAATAATTATATTCTAGCTATCTTAGGATTTATTTTTTATTTTACAGGTACCTTTCAATTTATTTTAACCATGTACAATAACTATTAAATAGTTATTAACTATTTAATAGCTTACCTAGCTAAAATAAAGAGAAATGTACCTGTGAAATAAATCCTAACCTAAGTTACAATTACACCTAACACTACACTATACTTTAATAAATTATTCCTATTTAAAAATAAATACTTACCTGTAAAATAAACCCTAAGATAGCTACAATGTAATTAATAATTATATTATAGCTATCTTAGGATTTATATTTATTTTACAGGTAACTTTGTATTTATTTTAGCTAGTTAGAATAGTTATTAAATAGTTATTAACTATTTAATAACTACCTAGCTAAAAAGAAATACAAAATTACCTGTAAAATAAATCCTAACTTAAGTTACAATTAAACCTAATACTACACTATCATTAAATTAACTAAATAAACTACCTACAAAGAACTACAATGAAATACAATTACATAAACTAACTAAAGTACAAAAAATAAATCAGCCAATCAGATTGAGCTCGCATTCTATTGGCTGTTCCGATCAGCCAATAGAATGCGAGCTCAATCTGATTGGCTGATTGGATCAGCCAATCGGATTGAACTTGAATCTGATTGGCTGATTCCATCAGCCAATCAGATTTTCCTACCTTAATTCCGATTGGCTGATAGAATCCTATCAGCCAATCGGAATTGAGGGGACGCCATCTTGGATGACGTCCCTTAAAGGAGCCGTCATTCGTCGTAGTCCGTCGGTGAAGAAGGTGGTTCCGCGTCGGCGGAAGGAAGATTCAAGACCCGGCTTGGAAGATGACTTCGGCCCGGATAGAAGACCTCTTCAGCGCCTCTTTGAAGATGACATCGGCCGGATCGAAGACTTCTTCAGCGCCGCCTGGATGATGACTTCATCGGATGGAAGATTTCTTCAGCGCCGCTTGGAGGATTAACTTCTTCCGCTCCGGATGTCCTCTTCAGTTCCATCGGTGGCTCGGCTGAGTGAAGACGACTCAAGGTAGGATGATCTTCAGGGGATTAGTGTTAGGTTTTTGTAAGGGGGGGTTTGGGTTAGATTAGGGGTATGTGGGTGGTGGGTTTTAATGTTGGGGGGGGTTGTATTTTTATTTTACAGGCAAAAGAGCTGAACTTTTTGGGGCATGCCCCCACAAATGGCCCTTTTAAGGGCTGGTAAGGTAAAAGAGCTTTGAAATTTATGTAATTTAGAATAGGGTAGGGATTTTTTTTATTTTGGGGGGGTTTGTTATTTTATTAGGGGGCTTAGATTAGGTGTAAGTAGCTTAAAATTGTTGTAATATTTTTAACATGTTTGTAACTTAATTTTTTATTGTTTGTAACTTAGCTTTTTTTATTTTTTGTACTTTAGTTAGTTTATGTAATTGTATTTCATTGTAGTTCTTTGTAGGTAGTTTATTTAGTTAATTTAATGATAGTGTAGTATTAGGTTTAATTGTAACTTAAGTTAGGATTTATTTTACAGGTAATTTTGTATTTCTTTTAGCTAGGTAGTTATTAAATAGTTAATAACTATTTAATAACTATTCTAACTAGCTAAAATAAATACAAAGTTACCTGTAAAATAAATATAAATCCTAAGATAGCTATAATATAATTATTAATTACATTGTAGCTATCTTAGGGTTTATTTTACAGGTAAGTATTTATTTTTAAATAGGAATAATTTATTAAAGTATAGTGTAGTGTTAGGTGTAATTGTAACTTAGGTTAGGATTTATTTCACAGGTACATTTCTCTTTATTTTAGCTAGGTAAGCTATTAAATAGTTAATAACTATTTAATAGTTATTGTACATGGTTAAAATAAATTGAAAGGTACCTGTAAAATAAAAATAAATCCTAAGATAGCTAGAATATAATTATTATTTATATTGTAGCTATATTAGGGTTTATTTTAAAGGTAAGTATTTAGTTTTAAATAGGATTCATTTAGTTAATAAGAGTTAATTTATTTAGATTTATTTAATTAATATTTAAGTTAGGGGGCGTTAGGGTTAGGGTTAGGTTTAGGGGTTAATAATTTTATTACAGTGGCGGCGGCGTAGTGGGGGGCAGGATAGGGGTTAATAAATTTATTATAGGTGGCGACGGTGTAGGGGGGGCAGGATAGGGGTTAATACATTTAATATAGGTTGCGGCGGGTTCAGGGAGCGGCGGTTTAGGGGTTAATACATTTATTATAGTTGCGGTGGGCTCCGGGAGCGGCGGTTTAGGGGTTAATACATTTATTATAGTTGCGGTGGGCTCCGGGAGCGGCGGTTTAGGGGTTAATATGTATAGAGTAGCTTACGGTGGGCTCCGGGAGCGGCGGTTTAGGGGGTAATAACTTTATTTAGTTGCGGCGGTGTAGGGGGGGTCAGATTAGTGGTGTTTAGACTCGGGGTACATGTTAGGGTGTTAGGTGTAGACAGCTCCCATAGAAATCAATGGGATGTCTGTCAGCAGCGAACTTGTACTTTCGCTATGGTCAGACTCCCATTGATTCCTATGGGATCCGCCGCCTCCAGGCTGGCGCTTTGAAAACCAGGTACGCTGGGCCGTAAAAGTGCCGAGCGTACCTGCTAGTTTTTTGATAGCTAGCAAAAGTAGTGAGAATGTGCCGCACTTGTGTGCGGAACATCTGGAGTGACGTAAGAATCGATCTGTGTCGGACTGAGTCCGGCGGATCGAAGCTTACGTCACAAAATTCTACTTTTGCCGGTCTCGAGCCTTTGATAACTAAGGCGTATCAGCCTCGCCACAAATACGCTGCGGAATACGCAGCGTATTTGAGGTTGACGGCTTGATAACTAGGCCCCAGAGTATTCCAGTCTTCCAGTCTTCGTAATACTGCTTGCCAGATTTGAATCAGTCTATGCACATCTTGTAAGGATTTTTCATCCAATGCAAGAAGATAGGTGCATGACACACTTACATTATAATGCCGTATTTTTTCAGTTTCTAATCTGAAGTATAAAATACAGGTCCATCCCATGACGTATCAAATCTTGTGCTTCACTAGAACTCTCCGCTTCAAAAATCCAACAGAAGTACTTGTTCCACGGTGACTGTAGACATTCAAGTTTATTGTCACAGACATGGTAGTCCTTGTTTCAGGTTGCTGCAATTCTCAGATAAAACTTTAAACTAGCTTGCAAGGTACTTATAACCTAGTAGCATTATTGGTGTCCCTATGCCAAGGCATTGCATTGAGAATATAAGTACAAACATATTAATCATATAATTGTTTTCTCTTTACCAAGATCTTTAACATTATTACATTATACAGATGTGTGCAACAAGAGTGGATTTAAGCCATTTAATTTGATTTAATATCAGTTTATTAAAGTTATAGTAGTATATGTGTAATTATGCTTTATTGTTGGTTTATGATTCAAATTCTAGTGTCATAGAGATAATTCGAATAGCTTTTATAAATTAACCAATGAAAACTATAGAAAGCTTTAAACATACAGAACCAAATTAAAGCTAAAGATTTTTATGAAATAGTAAAGTACAGGAAAAGCGCATCAGAAATATGAGAAATAATCTGACCTCACTGCAAATGTCTTGGAGCAGGACCTGTATTTATAATCTAATGTGGTAATGAGATGTCTTGCTGAAAGAGATTACAAACTTCTTAATCTCAGAAAATCTTACTTTAGATACTTACAGTTTAGTAAAATAAAAATACTTGAAGGGCATCTGCCATTAGTGCGTATACTGCAGGCCAGATGCGCATCAGTCTGATCTGAATTAATTTTAGATTGCCAGTTGACTTTTCTTCATCCGGGTCAAGCTGAAGAAACAGCTGCATCAGATGCTGCAGCTTACAGTACAGTGTTTAATGAGGGTCCCAGCAACAGTGAGTTTGCAATGTAAGGACATCTGCCAATAGCATGTAGACTGCTGGCCAGATACACATCAGTCTGATTTTAATTTATTTCAGATCACCAGTTGATTTTTCTTCATCCGGGTCAAGCTCAAGACACAGCTGCATCAAATGCTGCACCTGACAGTATACTGATTAATGAGGGTCCCAGCACCAGGGAGTTTGCAACGTATAAATTGCAGACCCATCCCATGGGGTTTATATTCTAGGCCTTTACTAGAAGTCCTTGCTTTAGAGCATTTGCAAACTAATGATGCAGTAATTCTTACCATCCGTAAAGCTGGTTTAAAGCCTTTACTGCCAGTCTTATAAAGATATGTAGAGGAAGCACAGAAAGGCATTGGTGTGTCCTGCAGTTATGGCTATAATACTTATAATTATTTTTTAAATTAAAATATGTATTATATGTATTTTTAATTAAAGGAGTGAAGATATTGATCATTATTACGTACAGTTTGTATGCTATGTTTTGTCTCAAAGTACTGGTGCTCATAGGAACCTACAAAGTATAAGCTATTACTTCTGTAATTTATCTGTATTAATTTACAATGTATATAAATGTGACTTAGTATTATTCAGTTACTGAGTTGGGGGGATCACTGTAACACTACCTGTAGTAATTGGTGTTCATACCTGCAGCGCCCACCGGTTGCCATTTGCATTGTGTTGGAGGTAGTCACTGTTCTTCATACCAGCACATATACAGAGCTGTGGCTGTAAAGCACTAGCTGTACTGTAATGCGCTGGCTGTGAAATCAAGATATTAAATAATCAGTAGGATCAGTTTGGCAACTCTACTAGGCTTTGTGTCATAACTGCTGAATCACATAAGTAACTCCACTAAGGCTATCACAATGACAACCAGACATAACATTATACCATGACTGTCAGTTTATCCTATAGTTATGTTATTAGTGTTGCTTTAACATAAGATGTTTAATTATGCATAATAAAATAATTTGTAATATACTCATATGTTTGGCCCCTTTTCATGAAATTTATCTCTGATAATTGTACATTGAGTTGGAACTGCTTCCTGCTGACTTTTCAGAGTTAACTCTGCATAAAATCTTTTTATAATTGGCATTAATAGATAACAACTGCAAAACAATTCACTTTATACAAACTTAATGGCAATGATTAGCCTTGTTGTCTGCCAACTCAAACTTATTTGGCTCCTCCAAATAAGGCGAGTGTGCGTTTTTTCTATTGAAGACCAATTGCAGTAAACAGGATTTTATTTTGTTAAAGAAATGTTCACACTTGGCTGATATATTATTCTGTAGGGCAGTAACATAAATGTCTTGTAATTACAATGTTTTTACTTTCCCTTTAAGTTCTAACAAAACTTCCATTATAAATCCTGATTTTCCAGTGCTTATGTTGGGAATAGATTATTAAAATTACATGAAATGCTTTGGTCTGGTAATATCGACAGAGCTATGGCTGACCCTTAGGATCATGTCATGTGATTACCTGTGGGGTTACCAGCCATACTAATTAGCATATGTAATTGTGCAATGTAGCTAAGTAACTACAGGTGCTAGGTCTGTCATTATTTAATAGTAGATTCACAACATTTATAAGCCTTTATGTCTGTATCAATTTTATATTAATTATAGTTGATTTGAACCATATAAATAGGGTTCCAGCATTTTAGCAGGCTGTCCAGTACAAATCTGTACAAAAATACTGGACACTTAAAGATCTCTGTCAGCTAAATGTAAAGGGCCTTCTATGCCTTTATGCATTAGAAATATGGCTCAAAAAGAATTTACACTGTCACTGTGCATTTTCTATTATATGTGTTACAGGCAACCATGGGGGTGTTCAATCATTGCTGGGTGTTCACTTCTGGCAGTCAAGTGGGTCACATCACTTCTACATCCATGTGTTACTGGCAACCAAGGGGATAAAATGACTGCTTATTTGTGAAAAATATATGTGGTGGGATCAAGGGTAGGGCCTAAGGTTGAGCTTTTGTGGGGACATTGTGTGAATGCAGCTACGTCCCGTGTCCAGTCACCTATAGGTTGTTCGGTATATTTATGGAGCACAGCTGGCAACCCTAACTGGAGCACAGGTTCAATAATCAGCTGATGGGTGATAGTAGGTAAGTAACCATGGTTTTTTTTCACAAACATAGCAAGAAAGTGGAATCCCCAAATTGAGGGGTTTCCAAAAGTCTAGGCTTAATCAGCACAACCGTTAGTAATAAAAACTCAAGAAACATAAGTGTCAAAAAATAAAAATATCCTTTAATAAATCACACAATTCACAAACATACCACATTCATGCATGGGATCCCAGTAATAAAAAGTCAATAGACTGAGAGCAAACTTCTGGTGCACCAGGGTGAACTGGATATGTATATATTAACCAGTGGTATTAGATATTTGTAATCCACAAAAAAGATAGTTCCATATCTTTAGAGTCCCCAAAGTGCCGCTCTGCTGAACTAGCCAGACCAAACCCTCGACCCAAAAACAGTGATCGAATCACCTTTCAAAGCATACTTTTTCAAGCCGTGTATGTTATTCACAGGTACATCAACTGTCATTTCCTTCTTGACCACATTTGGTAAATAGTACTACCTGTGTTTGTAGTGCCAACGGCAGAATCTTCAATGCTTACATGGAGCGCGGTCTTACAGGGCAGGTCGGGGCTAGTCGGGATCCAATGCTGCGGAAACAAAAAAGAGAGGCTTCAAAGCACCGACGAGTCTGGACGCTCGTTTCACTACTTCACATAATGCAGCGTGGAGCTTCTTCCGGGTGCTGACGTCACCTAAATTAGAGTATCCTTTTATTGGTGCATGGTATTTACCGGTCGTTGATTGATTCGTTGCTCTTCTTGTCAATCATGCTTTAGTTATTTACAAAGTAGCAAGACTCATCCGATAAATGTAGCACTTCAAAACGTAATGTTTGTTGCAAATATTTTTTGTCCAATTTCTTACGTGAAGTATAGCCGACTTAATACCATAAAGGAAAAGCAAAAACAAACAAACATTCATACAGCCATTCACAATACACACAAACAACCATAATTAAAAACAAAACATTAATCTTTATTTATTTCATAAATGTTTCTCTTAATTCCAAATACTTTCAAATCTTGCTTTATTTCTTACATATAATATAACTTTGTGCGTGTATATTTACAATTTTTTCTAACCACGAAAAGAAAGCTATCCTCAATTTACTTTAACGCTTGTGCTGCTTTTTCAAAAAGGATATATATAAAAGCTACATTCAAATAGATTCCAAATTATTTAACTGGTCGATATACAAACAGAGGGGGTTTCAGACCAAAAAGGAAGTAAATTCCAACTTCTCATTAAGTCCATTTGGTGATAATGTATTCAATCTATACATCCATCTTGTCTCTTTTTGTAATAAAATGGTGTCAATATCACCTCCACGGATACTTAACTTAACAGACTCTATGCCAATAAATTGGAGACCATCAGTTTTAGATCCATGAAACTGTGCAAAATGCCTTGCAACTGGGCTGTCTACATCACAATGCTTAATGTCATCTCTATGTTCAGTAATGCGAGATCGTAGCTCTCTAAAAGTTTTTCCTACATAAAACTTTTTACACGAACAAAAGAGAAGATATATTACTCCTTTAGTAGAGCAATTGATAAAGGAATTGATCTTATACGTAATCCCTGTATTAGTACAGAATGTCTTGGTTCTACACATAAACTGGCAACATACACAGTGGCTACAAGGTGAACTTCCAACCACTTTATGGGCAGCTTGTTCTAGCCAATTGCCTGTAGGGACTTTATTAAATTCACTCTTGACAAGAATGTCTTTTAAGTTATTAGGCCTTCTCGCAGTCATAAGTGGGTAATCACCCACATATTCATGGAGTGTATTATCATTAGTCAAAAGGTGCCAGTTTTTCCCTAGGATAAATATACACGCACAACGTTATATTATATGTAAGAAATAAAGCAAGATTTGAAAGTATTTGGAATTAAGAGAAACATTTATGAAATAAATAAAGATTAATGTTTTGTTTTTAATTATGGTTGTTTGTGTGTATTGTGAATGGCTGTATGTATGTTTGGTTTTTTTGCTTTTCCTTTATGGTATTAAGTCGGCTATACTTCACGTAAGAAATTGGACAAAAAATATTTGCAACAAACATTACGTTTTGAAGTGCTACATTTATCGGATGAGTCTTGCTACTTTGTAAATAACTAAAGCATGATTGACAAGAAGAGCAACGAATCAATCAACGACCGGTAAATACCATGCACCAATAAAAGGATACTCTAATTTAGGTGACGTCAGCACCCGAAAGAAGCTCCACGCTGCATTATGTGAAGGAGTGAAACGAGCGTCCAGACTCGTCGGTGCTTTGCAGCCTCTCTTTTTTGTTTCCGCAGCATTGGATCCCGACTAGCCCCGACCTGCCCTGTAAGACCGCGCTCCATGTAAGCATTGAAGATTCTGCCGTTGGCACTACAAACACAGGTAGTACTATTTACCAAATGTGGTCAAGAAGGAAATGACAGTTGATGTACCTGTGAATAACATACACGGCTTGAAAAAGTATGCTTTGAAAGGTGATTCGATCACTGTTTTTGGGTCGAGGGTTTGGTCTGGCTAGTTCAGCAGAGTGGCACTTTGGGGACTCTAAAGATATGGAACTATCTTTTTTGTGGATTACAAATATCTAATACCACTGGTTAATATATACATATCCAGTTCACCCTGGTGCACCAGAAGTTTGCTCTCAGTCTATTGACTTTTTATTACTGGGATCCCATGCATGAATGTGGTATGTTTGTGAATTGTGTGATTTATTAAAGGATATTTTTATTTTTTGACACTTATGTTTCTTGAGTTTTTATTACTAACGGTTGTGCTGATTAAGCCTAGACTTTTGGAAACCCCTCAATTTGGGGATTCCACTTTCTTGCTATGTTTGTGAAAATATTATTTTCTAGGCAGCACCTGTTTCTTTTACAATAAGTATTTGAGTGCAGCTATTCTGTTTTGTTTTGTTTACTATATTTAGCCAGCTCCGAATAAGAGTTTTTACTACCTTGGAGTTTCTAAGCTAGCACCTTACTAAAATAAAAAATATATTTAAATACTCTGATTGTTTATGTATTTAATTAAAAACTGTTACTCATTTTTGAATACATTTGTGTCCATTAGATTCCATTTTGTTTGTTTTTTATAAAAATGGCATTTAAATTATCAGACGAACGCTGGTCTACTGATATTAATGAAGCTTTTACGTTGACGGGGGATGTGCAAATAGAGGGGGAAGATGATCTTATACATGATGTTGTCTCTGCTTTTAAATTGTACAAAAAAAGACTTACTAAATATGTAAAAATTAAATGGGAACATCAGAGTCTCACCAATTATCTTAAAATGGAGATAATTCCAAGAGGCCTAAGAATTCGTTTGGACCTTGACATTAATCTCCGAGGTGTTGACGCAGACAATGATTTTGTGTTTAAATGGAATGAAATATTATCAAAATGTTCGCTTGACCTAATTGCATTAATTATTGAGGAAGATGGGAAAAAGTTGGAGAACTGTAAAAAAGATGTTGATGATATATATGAATGTCTACAGAAATTTGAAAGTGACTCTTCTTTTGAAAAACTCAATAAAGAGACACAAAAACTTATAGAAAAGTTACAGAGTGAGTTAAAATCATGGAAAAGGAGAAAACTGATAAGAGATCAGGAAGACTATAGGAGAAATAAAGTATATATATATAGGAATAGGATCAATACTAGAAATTTTTACGATTCAGGTACTGACAATTCTGACATAGATTCAGATGGTGAAAATAAGAACGGTAATGATAATTCACAGATGCACCCTTTAGGCGTAGGACCAGACGAGGTGGGAGGAGGAGACACGGGTGGACAAACTCAAAACAGGAGAGGAGGGAGAGGGAGGGAGAACAGACGCAATCAAGGTCAATATATGATGACCAGAAACAGGATGAGATTCAATTAAAAGGAATGACTAGTTCACTCCTGGGCCCCCCCCCTTCCCCACAAAAAATGGGTATTGTCAACCTTTCCTCTTTCCCTTTGAATAATGCACATGTTAAGGTATTGGAAAAAGGCCTAAGTTTCTGTCCATCTAATAATTTAGATTTATTTGAAGTAACCAAAGATCTTCACCTGTTTGCGAGAAAATTAGCCTTGAAAAAGATCATGACACCGAAAGTTCAAATTAATCTAACATGTAATAAAGAAAGAGATGCTCTTGATAGTTTAGAAACTCTGCTTTATGAGCAGAGTACACAGAATATCGATATCCTTCCAAAAACCGACTTAAAGAAAAAATCAACCTACATGCCCTCTTTTTCCTCCATTCCTAATATTTCAATCTTTGTACAAAATGTATCTCGAGAGCTAGCACAAATTAAGAACACAAAGGTTGTGAATGATAACCTTACTAAGGCTGAACGCAAGGCTTTAAAAGAACTGACCAATCATCAGGAACTGGTCATAAAGCCTGCGGATAAGGGCGGCAACGTCGTTATCCTAAGCCAAGAGTATTACATTAAGGAAGCAAGACGGCAATTGTTAGACACAACTCAGTATGAAAAATCTTCACTTGAAGATTTTCATAAATCACACAATGAACTACTATTTATGTTGAATGATGCTCGAAGGAATAACCTGATTACAGGTCAGGAATTCACTTTCCTTTTCAACCATAAACCAAAAGTACCAGTATATTACTGGATTCCAAAGTTACATAAGTCGATCCACAAACCTCCAGGCCGCCCAATCATCTCTGGGATTGGGGGCCCCACAGAGGGTATTAGTAATTATGTTGATACATTTTTGCAACCATTTGTGAAGGATTTGCGCACATTTGTGCAAGACTCAACTGATGTAATTAAAAAATTGGATGGGATTAATGTTACTGATGAAACCTTGCTGGTGTCTTTGGACGTCGAATCCCTCTATTCCTCTATCCCCCACTCTATTGGACTTGAGACATGTGAACATTTCCTAAGTACAAGAGGAATGGGGTACAAAAAACACACTGATTTTGTAATACAATTATTGAAATTTATTCTGGAAAACAATAGATTTTTGTTTGATGGAAAATGTTACAGACAAAAACGAGGAACAGCCATGGGGGCTACATGTGCACCAACTTACGCATGCCTACATCTTGGTGGATGGGAAGATCAGACTGTCTTTAGTGAACATGCTGAGATAGTTGGTGCACATGTAGCCCTGTGGATAAGATATGTGGACGATATCCTCCTATTATGGGATGGTAGTGAATCTGACTTGCTCCAGTTTGTCACTTTGCTTAACTCAAACGACAAAAATATTTTCTTACATGTAATTATAATTACAATTCAATTGATTTTTTGGACTTGAAAATAAGTAAAAAGGAAGGGATATTGGTAACTGAAGTTTTTCGTAAGCCAACTGCAACTAACAATTTACTTTTAGGAACGAGCCATCATCCTGAAAATTTGAAGCGAGGTATACCTTATGGGCAATTTCTGCGCTTGCGCCGAATTTGCTCTGAAGATCATGTTTTCAGAAAACAGGCGAAAGAGATGATGACTCATTTCCTTGAAAGAGGATACTCAAAGAGGTGTGTAAAAAGGGCACTATTTATAGCATCACAGCAAGATAGAAAGGATCTCCTTTACCAAAACAAACAAAACAAAAAAGAAGAGAATAAGATCAGATTCATCACTAAGTATAACACACACTGGGGTAAGGTAAGATCTATCCTAGGGAAAAACTGGCACCTTTTGACTAATGATAATACACTCCATGAATATGTGGGTGATTACCCACTTATGACTGCGAGAAGGCCTAATAACTTAAAAGACATTCTTGTCAAGAGTGAATTTAATAAAGTCCCTACAGGCAATTGGCTAGAACAAGCTGCCCATAAAGTGGTTGGAAGTTCACCTTGTAGCCACTGTGTATGTTGCCAGTTTATGTGTAGAACCAAGACATTCTGTACTAATACAGGGATTACGTATAAGATCAATTCCTTTATCAATTGCTCTACTAAAGGAGTAATATATCTTCTCTTTTGTTCGTGTAAAAAGTTTTATGTAGGAAAAACTTTTAGAGAGCTACGATCTCGCATTACTGAACACAGAGATGACATTAAGCATTGTGATGTAGACAGCCCAGTTGCAAGGCATTTTGCACAGTTTCATGGATCTAAAACTGATGGTCTCCAATTTATTGGCATAGAGTCTGTTAAGTTAAGTATCCGTGGAGGTGATATTGACACCATTTTATTACAAAAAGAGACAAGATGGATGTATAGATTGAATACATTATCACCAAATGGACTTAATGAGAAGTTGGAATTTGCTTCCTTTTTGGTCTGAAACCCCCTCTGTTTGTATATCGACCAGTTAAATAATTTGGAATCTATTTGAATGTAGCTTTTATATATATCCTTTTTGAAAAAGCAGCACAAGCGTTAAAGTAAATTGAGGATAGCTTTCTTTTCGTGGTTAGAAAAAATTGTAAATATACACGCACAAAGTTATATTATATGTAAGAAATAAAGCAAGATTTGAAAGTATTTGGAATTAAGAGAAACATTTATGAAATAAATAAAGATTAATGTTTTGTTTTTAATTATGGTTGTTTGTGTGTATTGTGAATGGCTGTATGAATGTTTGTTTGTTTTTGCTTTTCCTTTATGGTATTAAGTCGGCTATACTTCACGTAAGAAATTGGACAAAAAATATTTGCAACAAACATTACGTTTTGAAGTGCTACATTTATCGGATGAGTCTTGCTACTTTGTAAATAACTAAAGCATGATTGACAAGAAGAGCAACGAATCAATCAACGACCGGTAAATACCATGCACCAATAAAAGGATACTCTAATTTAGGTGACGTCAGCACCCGGAAGAAGCTCCACGCTGCATTATGTGAAGGAGTGAAATGAGCGTCCAGACTCGTCGGTGCTTTGCAGCCTCTCGTTTTTGTTTCCGCAGCATTGGATCCCGACTAGCCCCGACCTGCCCTGTAAGACCGCGCTCCATGTAAGCATTGAAGATTCTGCCGTTGGCACTACAAACACAGGTAGTACTATTTACCAAATGTGGTCAAGAAGGAAATGACAGTTGATGTACCTGTGAATAACATACACGGCTTGAAAAAGTATGCTTTGAAAGGTGATTTGATCACTGTTTTTGGGTCGAGGGTTTGGTCTGGCTAGTTCAGCAGAGCGGCACTTTGGGGACTCTAAAGATATGGAACTATCTTTTTTGTGGATTACAAATATCTAACACCACTGGTTAATATATACATATCCAGTTCACCCTGGTGCACCAGAAGTTTGCTCTCAGTCTATTGACTTTTTATTACTGGGATCCCATGCATGAATGTGGTATGTTTGTGAATTGTGTGATTTATTAAAGGATATTTTTATTTTTTGACACTTATGTTTCTTGAGTTTTTATTACTAACGGTTGTGCTGATTAAGCCTAGACTTTTGGAAACCCCTCAATTTGGGGATTCCACTTTCTTGCTATGTTTGTGAAAATATTATTTTCTAGGCAGCACCTGTTTCTTTTACAATAAGTATTTGAGTGCAGCTATTCTGTTTTGTTTTGTTTACTATAAGTAACCATGGTTACTGATTAAATGATCATTTTACCTGTGCTCAAATTCAGATACTCTAAAAGCCTGGCCTGTTAACCCCTTCAGGATGGGGGCAAGTGTTAACAATCGGAACATAGTTCAGACATAAACAGGAAGTCACGTGATCATCACTGTGATCACGTCATTCCAATGCTGGGATCGGATCCTGGGGGACAGTTTACTGTGATAGGCATTTCCTCCAGTCGGAGGTTTCCTGTTAAAGCAGGAGGGTACAGGACACTAAAAAATCTTCAATGTCATCTTAAGGGCGTTAAATCCTAGCGTTGTTAGGACGGCATAGAGTGTCCTAATGGCATGAAGGGGTTAATGTGTCTTGAGGACTGAAGTTGAATAACACTTCACTAGACAAAGTTTCCAGATTATTTAACTGGGAATTGTTATTTATAAATAAGCATTTTTTTTTATAAATAAATGGTTGTTGCTAGTTGTTACCCTGCTCGCTAGTCTCAAAACATGCCCCTTATTCAGGCTCTTAATGTCTCTTTAATTATTCCATATGTCCCTATGGTCATGGATTTTGGCCATGTTGAAATCTGCCTTTCTTTTTTTCTCTATTACTATTGTGCTTGCGCATGTGCAGCAACTCTCCTTCACATACCTGCAGTGAAACCTTGGTTCAAAACTCACAGCACTCATAATTAGAAGAAGCTGCAAAAAATTGTTTTTTGTGCTCACTGTCTTTTTAATGTAATTAGCATATTTAATTAAAATTTTATTCTATACAGATGCACAATAAATTTATTTAAAGATGTTGCCATCATCAAATGAAGAAATGCAAAAAAAAATTAAAGTGTTTAGATATAATGTCAAATGTGATTTAAAAAAAAATAATTAAATTACATCATCAGTGAAATCTAATCTTAAAGACACTCCTTGAAACACAGCAATATAGTTGAGCACTATACCATCTAATAGTTTTTTATTAAAGTGTTTAACATTATATTTTTCATATATTTTGTTTAAAAACTTTAGTATTGATTAAACAATATTTTCAATAAACATTCAATTAAAATATGTTGTCATTTAATATTTTTTATTCAATAATAATCATAAAAAAATGTATAACATGTTTACGTATTCTGGTGATACTAAGGCCTAGATTTAGAGTTTGGCGTTAGCCGTGAAAACCAGCGTTAGAGGCTCCTAACGCTGGTTTTAGGCTACCTCCGGTATTTGGAGTTACTAAAAAAAGGGTCTAACACTCACTTTTCAGCCGCGACTTTTCCATACCGCAGATCCCCTTACGTCAATTGCGTATCCTATCTTTTCAATGGGATTTTTCTAACTCCGGTATTTAGAGTCGTGTCTGAAGTGAGCGTTAGACATCTAACGACAAAACTCCAGCCACAGGAAAAAAGTCAGTAGTTAAGAGCTTTCTGGGCTAACGCCGGTTCCTAAAGCTCTTAACTACTGTACTCTAAAGTACACTAACACCCATAAACTACCTATGTACCCCTAAACCGAGGTCCCCCCACATCGCCGCCACTCGATTAAATTTTTTTAACCCCTAATCTGCCGACCGCCACCTACGTTATACTTATGTATCCCTAATCTGCTGCCCCTAACACCGCCGACCCCTGTATTATATTTATTAACCCCTAACCTGCCCCCCACAACGTCGCAGCCAGCTACCTACAATAATTAACCCCTAATCTGCCGACCGCAAAGCGCCGCCACCTACGTTATACTTATGTACCCCTAATCTGCTGCCCCTAACACCGCCAACCCCTATATTATATTTATTAACCCCTAATCTGCCCCCCTCAACGTCGCCTCCACCTGCCTACACTTATTAACCCCTAATCTGCCGAGCGAACCGCACCACTATTATTATAAAGTTATTAACCCCTAATCCGCCTCACTAACCCTATAATAAATAGTATTAACCCCTAATCTGCCCTCCCTAACATCGCCGACACCTAACTTCAATTATTAACCCCTAATCTGCCGACTGGAGCTCACCGCTATTCTAATAAATGTATTAACCCCTAAAGCTAAGTCTAACCCTAACACTAACACCCCCCTAAATTAAATATAATTTTAATCTAACAAAATGAATTAACTCTTATTAAATAAATTATTCCTATTTAAAGCTAAATACTTACCTGTAAAATAAATCCTAATATAGCTACAATATAAATTATAATTATATTATAGCTATTTTAGGATTAATATTTATTTTACAGGTAACTTTGTATTTATTTTAACCAGGTACAATAGCTATTAAATAGTTAAGAACTATTTAATAGCTAAAATAGTTAAAATAATTACAAAATTACCTGTAAAATAAATCCTAACCTAAGTTACAATTAAACCTAACACTACACTATCAATAAATTAATTAAATAAAATACCTATAATTATCTACAATTAAACCTAACACTACACTATCAATAAATAAATTAAATACAATACCTACAAATAACTACAATGAAATAAACTATCTAAAGTACAAAAAAAAAAGAACTAAGTTACAAAAAATAAAAAAATATTTACAAACATAAGAAAAATATTACAACAATTTTAAACTAATTACACCTACTCTAAGCCCCCTAATAAAATAACAAAGCCCCCCAAAATAAAAAAATGCCCTACCCTATTCTAAATTACTAAAGTTCAAAGCTCTTTTACCTTACCAGCCCTGAACAGGGCCCTTTGCGGGGCATGCCCCAAGAAGTTCAGCTCTTTTGCCTGTAAAAAAAAACATACAATACCCTCCCCCAACATTACAACCCACCACCCACATACCCCTAATCTAACCCAAACCCCCCTTAAATAAACCTAACACTAAGCCCCTGAAGATCTTCCTACCTTATCTTCACCATACCAGGTTCACCGATCGATCCAGAAGAGCTCCTCCGATGTCCTGATCCAAGCCCAAGCGGGGGGCTGAAGAGGTCCTCCATCCGGCTGAAGTCTTCATCCAAGCGGGGCAGAAGAGGTCTTCCATCCGATTGAAGTCTTCATCCAAGCGGGATCTTCTATGGTCATCCATCCGGAGCGGAGCGGCAGGATACTGAAGACCTCCGACGCGGAACATCCATCCTGGCCGACGACTGAACGACGAATGACGGTTCCTTAAAATAACGTCATCCAAGATGGCGTCCCTCGAATTCCGATTGGCTGATAGGATTCTATCAGCCAATCGGAATTAAGGTAGGAATATTCTGATTGGCTGATGGAATCAGCCAATCAGAATCAAGTTCAATCTGATTGGCTGATCCAATCAGCCAATCAGATTGAGCTCGCATTCTATTGGCTGTTCCGATCAGCCAATAGAATGCGAGCTCAATCTGATTGGCTGATCGGATCAGCCAATCGGATTGGACTTGATTCTGATTGGCTGATTCCATCAGCCAATCAGAATATTCCTACCTTAATTCCGATTGGCTGATAGAATCCTATCAGCCAATCGGAATTCGAGGGACGCCATCTTGGATGATGTCATTTAAAGGAACCGTCATTCGTCGTTCAGTCGTCGGCCAGGATGGATGTTCCGCGTCGGAGGTCTTCAGGATGCTGCCGCTCCGGATGGATGACTATAGAAGATCCCGCTTGGATGAAGACTTCAATCGGATGGAAGACCTCTTCTGCCCCGCTTGGATGAAGACTTCAGCCGGATCATGGACCTCTTCAGCCCCCCGCTTGGGCTTGGATCAGGACATCGGAGGAGCTCTTCTGGATCGATCGGTGAACCTGGTATGGTGAAGATAAGGTAGGAAGATCTTCACGGGCTTAGTGTTAGGTTTATTTAAGGGGGGTTTGGGTTAGATTAGGGGTATGTGGGTGGTGGGTTGTAATGTTGGGGGGGGTATTGTATGTTTTTTTTTACAGGCAAAAGAGCTGAACTTCTTGGGGCATGCCCCGCAAAGGGCCCTGTTCAGGGCTGGTAAGGTAAAAGAGCTTTGAACTTTAGTAATCTAGAATAGGGTAGGGCATTTTTTTATTTTGGGGGTCTTTGTTATTTTATTAGGGGGCTTAGAGTAGGTGTAATTAGTTTAAAATTGTTGTAATATTTTTCTTATGTTTGTAAATATTTTTTTATTTTTTGTAACTTAGTTCTTTTTTATTTTTTGTACTTTAGTTAGTTTATTTCATTGTAGTTATTTGTAGGTATTTTATGTAATTAATTTATTGATAGTGTATTGTTAGGTTTAATTGTAACTTAGGTTAGGATTTATTTTACAGGTAAATTTGTAATTATTTTAACTATTTTAGCTATTAAATAGTTCTTAACTATTTAATAGCTATTGTACCTGGTTAAAATAAATACAAAGTTACCTGTAAAATAAATATTAATCCTAAAATAGCTATAATATAATTATAATTTATATTGTAGCTATATTAGGATTTATTTTACAGGTAAGTATTTAGCTTTAAATAGGAATAATTTATTTAATAAGAGTTAATTAATTCCGTTAGATTAAAATTATATTTAATTTAGGGGGGTGTTAGTGTTAGGGTTAGACTTAGCTTTAGAGGTTAATACATTTATTAGAATAGCGGTGAGCTCAAGTCGGCAGATTAGGGGTTAATAATTGAAGTTAGGTGTCGGCGATGTTAGGGAGGGCAGATTAGGGGTTAATACTATTTATTATAGGGTTAGTGAGGCGGATTAGGGGTTAATAACTTTATTATAATAGCGGTGCGGTCCGCTCGGCAGATTAGGGGTTAATAAGTGTAGGCAGGTGGAGGCGACGTTGTGGGGGGCAGATTAGGGGTTAATAAATATAATATAGGGGTCGGCGGTGTTAGGGGCAGCAGATTAGGGGTACATAAGGATAATGTAAGTAGCGGCGGTTTACGGAGCGGCAGATTAGGGGTTAATAATAATATGCAGGGGTCAGCGATAGCGGGGGCGGCAGATTAGTGGTTAATAAGTGTAAGGCTAGGGGTGTTTAGACTCGGGGTACATGTTAGGGTGTTAGGTGCAGACGTAGGAAGTGTTTCCGCATAGCAAACAATGGGGCTGCGTTAGCAGCTGAACGCAGCTTTTTTGCAGGTGTTAGGTTTTTTTTCAGCTCAAACAGCCCCATTGTTTTCTATGGGGGAATCGTGCACGAGCACGTTTTTGAGGCTGGCCGCTTGCGTAAGCAACTCTGGTATCGAGAGTTGAAGCTGCGTTAAATATGCTCTACGCTCCTTTTTTGGAGCCTAACGCAGCCATTCTGTGGACTCTCAATACCAGAGTTATTTTTATGGTGCGGCCAGAAAAAAGCCGGCGTTAGCTTTTCGGCTCGTTACCAACAAAACTCTAAATCTAGCCGTAAGTTTCTTGTGAAAAATATTGACATCATTTAAAATGTATCAAATTCAATTTGCAAATTACTTTGTAAAACAATATTATATAGAATGCAGCAGACATTAATGATATCACAAACTTTTTTTGAGAATACTTCAAAGCTCCACCAGTTCTATCTAGACAATGAAATCTGATCTTAAGTATTCCAAAAGTTCCCTCTATTTTTGATCTTCCTTTAGTGTGAGTGTCATTATAATTCTTTTCAGCATTTGTTGATGGATTTAATTAATGTTAATAACCACTTATAACATGGGTACCCAGCATCCCTTGTATAAACAATAAATAAATAAATTTATAAATATGCATTTTACCAATTTAAACTAAGGGGCCGATTTATCATTTATCAGCATATGCTGTTGGCATTTATCATTGCACAAGCAGTTCCTGCTATGATTGACTGTTTGGAAAATGATCAGCAAGAACTTCCAGCCATCATAAATACGGAAATACATTTCTCAACCTGTCTCGTCTGTAGTAGTCATACCAAGACCAGTATTAAAATGTAAAAAAAAAAGAGAACATGATTTGAGAACTAAGACGAAAAACAAATTGTCAAAATTAAGGCTCATACCAGGAAAATGGGGGGAGGAACATCAATTTTGATGTAATTTACTAGTTCAGTAAACATAACGAAATTGAGAGGGATTACTGATATATCTAGTATTAAAACATTAACAACTGATCCAACTTTCATTATTATGAGCCACAGACATCAGTCCATTCAGGCAACATTACTACTAGAGTAATGAGGAAAAATAAAAATGAATAGCAATGAAGAAAATAACAATAATTTTTCAATGCAATGTCAATGTTACCCAAGAAAAAGAGAGTACTAATGTTTCATAGGAAGGAAGAAAATGTAAGTAACTAAGAAATAAATTCATGGCTAAAGAATAACATAAATTCCAATAGTTTACCTATTGAATAAATACATTTTAAAAACCTTTTTTATAAAAAAAAAAATATTTTTAATTTAAACTTTGAAAAATATTATATTAAACTAAATTATTATTTTTAGATTTTCATTACCATTAAATAAATATATCATTTTTAATTTGTTGACATAAATGTTAAAAATTAGTTTCACATCTATATGACAATACTAATATTACGATTCTGTTATGCTCGTGGGATATTTCCCTATCAGACCAAGCTTGGCCAGTAGTCTTCTTATCCCGGCGTCAAGAGGAAGGATAAGGAAATATCCCAGAACAAAGTGAGTTTATGAAATGAGGTAAGCAGTACTCACGGTAGACAGGGTAGTTCTTCACGGTAATAAGATGAAGGCAGAGAGTGGTCAGAGACAGGCAGAGTCCGGCATCAGAAAGGTAATCCAGCAGTATAACAGTTCAGGGGTAAACCAATAGAATAGTCAGGAACAGGCTGAAGTCAGCAACAAAAGGTAATCCAGCAGTTTAGCAGTTCAGGGGTAAACCAGTAGAATGGTCAGGAACAGGCAGAAGTCAGCAACAAAAGGTAATCCAGCAGTTTGGCTGTTCAGGGGTAAACCAGTAGAATGGTCAGACAGGCAGAGTTCTATAATGATAAGACAATCCAGCAATACAAGGGTTAAAAAAGGCAGAGTGGTCAGACAGGCAAAGTTCAATAATGATATGGCAACCAGCAATACAAAGTAATACAGCACCCAGGAGCACACACAGTAACACCTATACTTGGGCATAGATGAGAGCAACTGAGGTACTTACATAGGTTCAGGATTCGCGCCAAGAGAGCACAGGAAGATCCCGACCAGCATCAGGATGTAATCATCGCCGGCGCCTGAAGCAACCGCCACAGCCATGGCAACGGATCAGATCAGCGGCCGGAACTCGTGATGTAGGGTTTGAGCAGGGGTTGTGAAAGACTGCTTGAATGTGCAAGGTCTTAGACAAAGCCACTTTGTAGGCAACAGGAGAAAGTCTTTTAAGGACTTTGTATGGACCAATGTACCGAGGTCCTAATCTGTGACAAGGTTGACGTAAACGGATATGTTGGGTAAAGACCCAGACACGATCACCTGCAGAAAAGGCACTAATATGAGCTTGATGATGATTGGCAAACCTCTTGTACCTAGAGATGATAGAGTGTAACTGGGGGTGATAACCAGAGGACAAGGAAACAGTGGTTCCAAGCAATTTACAAAAGCTTCTCTAAAAGGTAGAAATAAATTGAGGGCCTCTGTCAGAGACGATATTCATGGGTATACCATGGAGCCGTACTCCGTGTAACAGAAAAAGAGTGGACAATTCTTGGGCTGTAGGTAACTTAGGTAAAGGGACAAAATGAGCAAGTTTGGAGAATCTATCCACCACAACCTAGATAACTGTATGATGGTCAGAAGGAGGGAGATCTACAACAAAATCCATGGCTATGTGTGTCCATGGTTGTTTAGGTATGGAGAACAGTTGAAGTAGGCCATGAGGTAGGGAACGGAGGGTCTTGTTAACAGCACAAGTCTGACAAGCCTTGACATAATCCTGAGAGTCCGACTTCATGGTAGGCCACCATACGTGTTGAGAAAGGAGTTTAGAGGTTCTAGTAAAACCTGGATGACCTGACAGCTTGCTATCATGAGCCCAGGATAGCACAGGAGAGCAAAGGTTTGGAGGAACATAAAGTATCTCAGGAGCTGCAGGGGCTTCAGCAGGTTTTCTTGACTGGGCACGTTGCAGCCTTTGATGAAGAGAGGTGTTAAGCTGAGCAACGACACATGAGGGGGGTATGATGTGTTCAATAGGAGCTTCAGAAGAGTCACTAGACTGAGGAAGCTGACGGGAAAGCGCATCAGCCTTTTTATTCTTGGTCCCAGGAAGGTAAGAAACTACAAAGTAAAAACGGGAAAAGATTAGGGCCCACCTGGCCTGTTGAGGATTGAGCAGATAAACAGTCTTTAGGTACGTCAGATTATTGTGGTCAGTGAGAATCTGAATGGGGTTGGTGGTACCCTCTAGCCAATGACGCCATTCAGTCAGGGCCATCTTAATGGCTAAGAGTTCATGATTACCCACATCATAATCTCTTTCTGCAGGAGTGAACCGTTTGGAGAAAAAGGCTACAGGGTGCAACTTGGAGGTTAAAGGGTCCCTTTGGGTTAAGATTTCACCAGCTCCTATGTCAGAGGCATCAACCTCTAAAGTGAACTGCAGGTCAGGATCAGGATGGCGGAGCACAGGAGCAGAACAAAAGTCCTTCTTCAAATGAGAGAAAGCATCCACAGCTACAGGAGGCCAATTTTTGCAGTCTCTGTTTCGTTTAGTCAGCTCAGTGAGTGGAGCAACTATTTGGGAGAAGTTCATTATAAACTTGTGATAGTAGTTGGAAAACCCCAAGAATCAATGTAGTTCTTTTAATGTTCTTTTAACTCTGTACCTGAAATCACCATATTACAAATAGATGATCACACTCCTTTAAGTGATGATGAACACCAACAGCTATGAGAACTCCTGATGGAGTACAAGGATATTTTTGCTAGGGATTCTTATGACTGTGGGACTACAGACTTGCACATTGCAAGAATCCAAACAGATCCCAATGCACCAGCTGTTTTTGTTAAACAATACAGACTTCCTTTAGCCTCATATGATTCTCTTGCAAAAATCATAAGGAACTTGGAAGAAAGAGGTATTATCAGACAGGTGCATAGCTCTTATAACAATCCTATTCTAGGTGTTCTTAAGCCCAATGGACAATGGCCTTTGTGTACTGATTTTAGGCAGCTAAACAAATGAGTGTACATGTCTGGCTGGCCTGTGCCATACATTAACCAGTGCCTAGCACAGATGCAGGGATCTAAAATATTCACTGCCATTTATTGTGCACAGGGATATTGGACCATAAAGGTACATGAAGAAGACCAGTATAAGCTTGCATTCTCATTCCAAAAGGTCCAGTATGCATTCCAAATAATAATAAATAAATAAATTCTAAGAACCCAACTAATTATGCAGAATTAGCTAAACCACTGCTTCTTCTTCTAAAGAAGGATGTAAAATGGCACTGGAGTGAGGCTCAAGAGACAGTCATCAAGGAGCTGAAGAAAAAACTCACTCAAGCACCTTGCTTAGCGTACCCTGAAGGGGGTAAACCTTTCTACCTAGAGACAGGTTACACCGATATAAGCATGAGTGCTGTTTTATACCAAAAGCATGATAATTTAGGCAAAGTCATTGCTTATGCGAGCAAAACTCTATCCGCAGTAGAAATAAAATGTATGCTTTCCCCATATAAAATATATAATGAGGACCATTGTCAAACATTACCTTGGGTATATGTTGATGGTTGCTCTTACCATGCCACCATTGATAATGAGCGCAGATTAGTCGCCGGCATTGGTATAACTTGGGCAAATGGATTCCCAGATATTTCTGTAGGTTTCAACATTGGATCAAGATCCAGTCAAGTTGCAGAACTCACTGTTGTTTTAAAACCATTTAAATGGCTATTGAACACGGTATTCATGAATTTGTGATCATTACTGACTCAAATTACGTTCGTGACAGTTTTGTTGAATACTTGCCAACTTGGAAAAGAAATGTCATGCAGAAAACTAACAACAAATCAGTCAAACATGGCAAGTTGTTCTGCGAGATTGATAATCTAGTAGTGTCCAATGATTTAACCATACACTGGAAAAAGACCAAGGGTCATTCCAGGGTTCTAGGTCCTGATAAGGAAGGCAATGATCTTGCCGATGAATTATCCTGCTTCACTTTATCACTGCACTCATATGGTGTATCATACTGCTGTTCCCGCCATTCAGAGATAAGCCACAGAGAGGAGTTCACATGATCGCATCACCGTCTCCAGTGTAAGTATAAGTGTTAACCTTATATTGGTGCCTCTTCTTGCCGTTTTATCGGTCTCTCGTCTCGTTCCAGCTTGACTGAAAATATCTTCAACCTGGGCTCAATTAAGACCGCCTCATCGAATGATCATTTGGATTCAGGAGTTTCATCTTCCATCATCTGTTTTTATCTGTTGTACTCATTAATTGTTGCCTTTCAGTAATTGTTGCTATTTGTATACTGCACATGTTACTACGTCTGATCAGCGCATTTATTCACATTGTATTTTATTTTATAACTGTTCTCAATTTTTAAACTGTCCACATTTATTTCATTTTTTATCGTTCATTTTATTTGTTATTAAATATATGCAGATTTTTGCACATTAATTTTGTGTTTTCCACATTTATTGGCCATTTTGTGTTTGCACAGAACAATTTATATTCACATGTGTTTTTACACAATTTATATTCAATGTGTTTTTACACATTTGAGAATTAATTAATTTTTTATTTTTATTTTTTCACTATCACTGTTTTAAGCTGTATAGCGCCTGTGTCATTTGAATTCTGTGGTTTCTTTTAGAATCCATATTATTCTCTTTTTCACTCCAGTATTTGTTTAGAGGTAGAGAGATTCCTCTTGTTTTTCACAGGCTTAATAGGGTTTCACAGCGCAGTTAACCCATTTTTTCTTAGGTATTAATTAAGCATAGTAAGTTGGTAATCCATATTGGGCATTGAACTAGAGTTATTCGTTAATAACAGAAGGTTCTGGTATTTTATTGTGATATTTTAATGTGATTTATTTTGAATAAGATAATTTGTAAAGGTATATTTTTATGATCTTTGTATAGAATATTGTAACAGTTTAAGCTTGTATAGTTTGATTCATAATCTGGTTCCTATAAATATAATTAAATGTGTTTATAACTTTAAATAATATAAAGAATTTAGGAATAAAATATTGATTTTAATTGTTTCGTATATGCATTTTATTGGGGGTTTGTTTTCAAGAATAATTATTAAATAAATTGTATTATAACCCAGCCATATACTGACAGGGGCAATGCCCCACAAAAGCCCCCTTTAAGGGCCATTGGTAGTTTATTGTTGGTTAGTGTTTTTTTTTATTTTGGGGGGGCTTATTTATTTTGATAGGGCTATTTGATTAGGTGTAATTCTTTTTTATTTTTGATAATTTGTTTCTTATTTTTTGTAATTTAGGCCTAGATTTGGAGTTTGGCGGTAGCCGTGAAAACCAGCGTTAGAGGCTCCTAACGCTGGTTTTAGGCTACCGCCGGTATTTGGAGTCAGTCAGGAAAGGGTCTAATGCTCACTTTTCAGCCGCGACTTTTCCATACCGCAGATCCCCTTACGTCAATTGCGTATCCTATCTTTTCAATGGTATCTTTCTAACTCCGGTATTTAGAGTCGTGGCTGAAGTGAGCGTTAGAAATCTAACGACAAAACTCCAGCCGCAGAAAAAAGTCAGTAGTTAAGAGCTTTCTGGGCTAACGCCGGTTTATAAAGCTCTTAACTACTGTGCTCTAAAGTACACTAACACCCATAAACTACCTATGTACCCCTAAACCGAGGCCCCCCCCACATCGCTGACACTCGATTAAATTTTTTAACCCCTAATCTGCCGACCGCCACCTACGTTATACTTATGTACCCCTAATCTGCTGCCCCTAACACCGCCGACCCCTATATTATATTTATTAACCCCCTAACCTGCCCACCACAACGTCGCAGCCAGCTACCTACAATAATTAACTTTAGCAAACAATTGGGATTGAGAATCCCTGAAAGAATAATGCTCTAATAGCACTCTATGCCCAGACTTATTTAGTAGAGGCAAAAAAGAAATTAAAATTTAACTTTTATTGTTTATTTAAAACATGGGTAAACACACACATTTAAAATTATAGTCTAACCTTGGTAGCTATATCTTGAGAGAACTATTATTAATCAGTATGGCCTTGTAACCATTATTGTTATCTAGTCTCTCAGTGTAAATGGTACTATTGATCTGGGTTGTTCTATACCTTGGCAAGTGTGATTCTGTTGTTACTTAATTCACACCTTACCTGGAGAGTAAATTAATATGTTGCTTGGCCTCTAGGGCTGCAATGTGGTTGAGTGGATATATGTGCTCTTATCTAAATAGTTCTGACTGACGCCACTTATTACCAAACATTATATAATATGCTTACTTGACTATAGGACTGTAGAATATGCCAATGGCTAATTAAGGGTGTACTTCTCTTTGTGATTAAATATTAATAAAGCTTATATCCAACCTAGGTTGTTGTAAATACAGAGTTAAGGTAATAAATACAGAACGTATATGTAAAACACACGATCACATACAAGAACGATATATACAGCAAATACGAGAATTGTGACTACTGGGTGTAGGACGAATAATAAATATATAAGATTAAGTGGTTTAAGCAACATAAATATAGAATGGTGTGCACACTAATGAGGGCATAGCAAACTCAGCAGTTGATGTTATGAGTGGTTCATAATTAAGTAACGGTAACAAACACCGGAGACATAAGTGAATATAAATTATAAGCAATTGAATGCTAGAACAAAATATACAGGAGCCCATGCCAAAATAACGACAGTTGTGACCACATAGTGCAGAACTGCATGATGACCTCAGAATATAAATTACAATTGCACATATTCTATAAAGCAACAACAACCTAGGTTGGATATAAGCTTTATTAATATTTAATCACAAAGAGAAGTACACCCTTAATTAGCCATTGGCATATTCTACAGTCCTATAGTCAAGTAAGCATATTATATAATGTTTGGTAATAAGTGGCGTCAGTCAGAACTATTTAGATAAGAGCACATATATCCACTCAACCACATTGGTGCCCTAGAGGCCAAACAACATATTAATTTACTCTCCAGGTAAGGTGTGAATTAAGTAACAACAGAATCACACTTGCCAAGGTATAGAACAACCCAGATCAATAGTACCATTTACACTGAGAGACTAGATAACAATAATGGTTACAAGGCCATACTGATTAATAATAGTTCTCTCAAGATATAGCTACCAAGGTTAGACTATAATTTTAAATGTGTGTGTTTACCCATGTTTTAAATAAACAATAAAAGTTAAATTTTAATTTCTTTTTTGCCTCTACTAAATAAGTCTGGGCATAGAGTGCTATTAGAGCATTATTCTTTCAGGGATCCTCAATCCCAATTGTTTGCTAAAGTTTGTGTAAATTAATGCTAGCACCACTTCTCACATGAGAAACTTAACAGAGATACTGACACAAAAAGTATCCAAGAAAAATTTGAATTGGTGAGAAGTTTGCCTTAATAGTGCCCTTGTTATTTTGTGTGGGTAGTCTACAATAATTAACCCCTAATCTGCCGACCGCAAAGAGCCGCCACCTACATTATAGCTATGTACCCCTAATCTGCTGCCCCTAACACCGCCGGCCCCTATATTATATTTATTAACCCCTAATCTGCCCCCCTCAACGTCGCCTCCACCTGCCTACACTGCCTGTAATTATTTTAACTATTTTAGCTATTAAATAGTTCTTAACTATTTAATAGCTATTGTACCTGGTTAAAATAAATACAAAGTTACCTGTAAAATAAATATTAATCCTAAAATAGCTATAATATAATTATAATTTATATTGTAGCTATATTAGGATTTATTTTACAGGTAAGTATTTAGCTTTAAATAGGAATAATTTATTTAATAAGAGTTAATTAATTTCGATAGATTCAAATTATATTTAATTTAGGGGGGTGTTAGTGTTAGGGTTAGACTTAGCTTTAGGGGTTAATACATTTATTAGAATAGCGGTGAGCTCCAGTCGGCAGATTAGGGGTTAATAATTGAAGTTAGGTGTCGGCGATGTTAGGGAGGGCAGATTAGGGGTTAATACTATTTATTATAGGGTTAGTGAGGCGGATTAGGGGTTAATAACTTTATTATAATAGCGGTGCGGTCCGGTCGGCAGATTAGGGGTTAATAAGTGTAGGCAGGTGGAGGCGACGTTGTGGGGGCCAGATTAGGGGTTAATAAATATAATATAGGGGTCGGCGGTGTTAGGGGCAGCAGATTAGGGGTACATAGGGATAATGTAAGTAGCGGCGGTTTACGGAGCGGCAGATTAGGGGTTAATAATAATATGCAGGGGTCAGCAATAGCGGGGGCGGCAGAATAGGGGTTAATAAGTGTAAGGTTAGGGGTGTTTAGACTCGGGGTACATGTTAGAGTGTTAGGTGCAGACGTAGGAAGTGTTTCCCCGTAGGAAACAATGGGGCTGCGTTAGGAGCTGAACGCGGCTTTTTTGCAGGTGTTAGGTTTTTTTTCAGCTCAAACAGCCCCATTGTTTCCTATGGGGGAATCGTTCACGAGCACGTTTTTGAGGCTGTCCGCGTCCGTAAGCAACTCTGGTATCGAGAGTTGAAGTTGCGTTAAATATGCTCTACGCTCCTTTTTTGGAGCCTATCGCAGCCATTCTGTGGACTCTCAATACCAGAGTTATTTTAAAGGTGCGGCCAGAAAAAAGCCAGCGTTAGATACGCGGGTCGTTACCGACAAAACTCTAAATCTAGCCGTAAGTGTTTGTTTTTTGTAATTTAGGCTTTTTTTGTAATTAGATACTTTTTGTGTTAGGATTTTTTTAATGTGTAGTTTAGTTTAATTTAATTGGTAGTTAGCTTAATTGTAGTTTAATAATTATCTTAGTTTAATTGTTAGTTTAAAATTTATTTATTTAATTTGACAGGTAAGTTTTAATTTAAGATAGGGAAATTGTAATTTTAATATAAAGTTATGGGGTCGTTAGGTTTAGGGGTTAATAGTTTATTTTAGTATATTTAGTTGTGGGGGCTTGTGGTTTAGGGGTTAATAGGTTTATTATAGCGGCGGTGTGGACGGACAACAGATTAGGGGTTAATAATATTTAAATAGTGTTTGCGATGCGGAGGGCGGCGGTTTAGGGGTTAATAGGTTTATTATAGTGGCGACGATGTCGGGAGCGGCGGAATAGGGGTTAATACATTTTAATAGTGGCGGCAGATTAGGGGTTAATACATTTATTATAGTGTTTGCTATGCGGGAGGGCCTTGGTTTAGGGGTTAATAGGTAGTTTATGGGTATTAGTGTACTTTTTAACACTTTAGTTATGAGTTTTATGGTACAGCTTTGTAGCATACAATTCATAACTGCTGACTTTAGATGGCGGTACGGATCTTGTCAGTATAAAGTGTACCGCTCACTTTTTGGCCTCCCAGGCAAACTCGTAATACCGGCGCTATGGGAGTCACATTGAAAAAGGACTTTTTTTTATTGACGTTGCGTGACAGGATAAAAGGTGTGTGGTACACCTATACTGACAAGACTTGTAATAGCAGCTTTAGGGAAAAAGCAGCGTTATGGGCCATAACGCTACTTTTTCAATCTCCAAACGCCAAACTCATAATCTAGCTGAATGTGAGCTCCAATGGCACCGAGCCGCTACACAGACCGCCACTCCCCTCAGCTGACATCATAATAAAAACATAATAACGCTAATAGCAATATATAATACAAAATCACATGAAAACAGTGACTCGTTAAAGATTCGGAACTGTATATACGATCTGTCAGCAATCATTATCCGCAACAACGCCGACTGAAACAATAAATAACAGTTGAGGCACAGATCATGACATCATAACACTCTCCCCTCTGGATTAAGGTCTGGAGACCTTAATCCCCAAGTGCCTTAATTCTAATTTAGATTGGCATTGCTTCTTATAGAGGGGAGAGTGTTATGATGTCATGATCTGTGTCTCAACTGTTATTTATTGTTTCTTGTTATTCTTTTAAAGCTAGCTTAGTGTAGTATATATGGTACAACAGCCATATCCCTTTGTTTATTACTACTGAATACATAGTCTGCCCATGCCTCTTCTAGACCTGAGGAGTGCTTGAACCGTCATTCATGCCTTTATTCTTTAAAGCTAATTTAGCTTAGCGTATAGGATGTAATTGTCATAAACTTGAATCTTGCTAGAATCTTTCCTCTATTGCTGTTATTATTGTCTAGGGCTTACTATGCACTAGGTCAACATTACTGACTGTTATGTCCTTATGGTCCCCTTGGACGTGCGCACACAACATTGTTTTGTTGGTTGCATTGACAACCCAGCGGTTCATGTGGATACACAGGATGCAATGAGACTCAGCCAGCGGTGCTGTGGATAAGGTGTTAGGATTGATGATAGAAAACTTTCATGCCTATAGTCTTTAATGCTAGTTTAGCTTTATATATAGGTCTATTCTGCTGAATATATAGTTTGCCCATGTGACTTTGTAGTAAGGGATGTTTATTCACTCAGTATCAATGGTGGATGGGTGTAGGGATGCTCACATAGATTTGTGGTAGTAGCTATAATTTGTTCCTGCCCAGGTTACCACTTTTGATACTTATTGAATTAAAGTTTAGATAGCAGGTTGCTAGAAATTTTTCTCTGTTGCTTTTGTTGTTTATTACACATTGATCATTACTTATTGTGTACTATGTCAGCATAACTGACTGTCTGCGTATCCTTGGTGTTCCCTTGGGCATGCGCACATAATACTGGTTTGTTGGTTGCCATGACAACCCAGCAGTTCAAGCGGTTACACGGGATGCAATGACACTCAGTCAGCGTTGCTGCGTATAATGTGTTATGATTGCTGACAGATCGTAAATACAGTTCCGAATCTTTATTGAGTCACTGTTTTCATGTGATTTTGTATTATATATTGATATTAGCATTATTATGTTTTTATTATTGCACATTAGGTAGATTGGCATCTGGGTCGCCACCTGATGACGTTAGCCGAGTGGAGTTGCGGTCTGTCTATCGGGTCACCGCCATTGGAGCTCACATTGTTTGGAGAGGGTATAAGACGTGGCAGGGGGGGAGTAAATTGTATGTTCACTTTTTTTTGGGTGTCTGCGAAGGGGGTAAAACCCCAAAACGTAACCAATAAAAAAAGGTCAGAATTGAAAAGCCTGAAGAGTGCATCCTTTATCAACTATTTATAAACACACACACATATACACATGCATACACACATAAATATACACACATACATATTAGCACATACATACATTAACATTTACACATTAACATATCCACACATACATACACACACACATTAACATATACACAAATACACACATTAACATGTACACACACACAGACACATTAACATACACACATTAACATATCCACACATACACATCAACATTTACACACACACACACACACACACATTAACATGTACACACACACACACATACATATTAACTGGCTCCTAAGTATATTGGTTGCCTCCTAGACTCCTAAAATAAATTTGTTAAACCCTGACTTACCTTTTCTGCAATGTGCTGTTACCCTTTACCGCAGTGGAGTTCAGGAAGGGGGAGGAAATTGAAGAGAGAGGAGCATAGTAAATATTTACACTGAGATAGAACAGAACAGTAATACCTGCAGGTAGAAGTTAAAAGTGCAGGCATTTTTTTTTAACTGCCACAGCCAGTCTTTCTGCAGACAGAGCACAGTTTATGCGATGAGATTGCACATCTCACAGTGTTCTGCCTTGGGGCTTGCATTGCACATGAAGATTGTTTGGAGGCAGTTGAATATTTTCTGGATAGAGATAAATCTCTAAAAATGGAACAAATTAAATTTATTCTGGATGGTTTTAATTTTACCCTTTTGCATAGATATTTTGTCTATGAGGGTGTTTTCTATCAAAAAATATGCGGGACAGCTATGGGTACACATTTTGCAGCCTGTTATGCAAACCTATTTATGTTTTTGTGGGAAAAGCTGTTTCAATACACAAATTTACATAGAGAGAATTTGGTTGTTGTTAAACGGTATATAGATGACCTTTTCTTTATATGGAAAGGAACAAAGTGAAGAACTAAATCACTGTGTAGAAGAAATTAATCATAATAATAAGAACCTTAAATTTACTGTAGAATACAGCTGTCAAAAAGTGCATTATTTAGATTTTGTGATTGAAGCTTTGGATTAAGAAATTCTTACTTTTTTTAAGGCCATGGATGCCAACAATTTTATTCACTCCACCAGTTGTCATCTTGACCTCTGGAAAAAGAATATACCTAAGGGTCAATTCCTTAGACTAAAAATAATTGTAAGAGTAATATAGATTATGAGAATCAATCTCTCATTCTTCAAAATAAATTTATAGAAAGGGGGTATGAGGACGAACTGATTGAAATAGTTAGACAAAAAATTAGTATAAAGAACAGAAAGGATTTGTTGGCATATAAAAATAAAAACAATAAGAAGAAAAAAGTGGGACTATAAAGGAGACCAATAATTGATGTACCCTTTATTACCCTATATAGGGAAAATAGGAGGTTAGTTGTAAAGGTTATTAAACAAAGCATCCCAAGATAGAGTGTATGATCCTAAAAACTCTTTATATACAATAAAGCAAAAAATAATAAAACATATAATAGCTCTGATTATGAATACAAATATGCAAAGGAAAGAAATTTCAGTCTTAGGGTTTTACCTGTGTAAAATGTGTAAATCCTGCAGATATATAGAAGGAAATGTAAAATTTCAGTCTTAGCAGATAATAAAAGAATAGAAGATATGTAGATCAATTAGGTATATGGCTAAAAATATCTATTTGATATATTGAAGAAATATGGGGCACAGTATATAGGGGAAACCAAAGAACTCTCAGAGAAAGGATGAGATAACATATACTCTCAATAGAAAATTCCATAGAAGAAAGAAATCTAGAGTTACCAATTGCTAAACATTTCAGATTATGCAATAACAGTAATCTGAAGTTTTTTCACTTCACAGCAATAGACAAATCAGAGTGGGATAGAAGTGGTGGCAATCAAACCAATAGTCTGCTAAAAGCTGAAGCAAAGTGGATTTTCGAATAGCACACCTAGCATCCCAAAGGGTTAAATATAGATTTCAATTTAAATTGTTTTTAAATAAGATTTGATTGAGTAAATAAATAAAGTTTGTATTATACATTTAAGCATTTGAATGCATTTGAATAACACATTCACCTTTTTATTTTAGGTATGTTTGAAAAAAGCTCACTTGTCATTAGTAATAAAAAAACTGGAATACTAATAATATAAGGATATCAAGTTAGAAAATCCAACAAAATACTAAATGCAGCTGTATTAATGGAAACTGCCATTAATATATGAAATTCATAATGATAATTAACAGTGGGAGTTCATAGCAATCAGCTAATGTATCAGGCTAAGTGATGTGTGTCTCTTGATATGTTCTATTTCTGCTAGTAAACTAGAGAAAAATCTGCACTTATTTTATTTTTTGTATAAATACGCAGCAAATTATGTAAGGAGGAGGAAATCTATCATAGAGCTTTCAACTTTGACTAAAAACTGCAATGTGTATTATCGTATAATATCTAAAAGTCAATTTATAAAGAAAAAAGACAGTAATAAAAAAATCCTTATACATTATCAAAACTGTATAAACGATGGACTTTCAGAATAGTGACAGGCTTGACAAAGGATGTTACGTACAGCTGACAGCGTTGAAAGTCACAGAATCTACTATGCTCGGATTGAAAGGCGGGGCTTTGTCCCTTAGTGGATTCCGTAGCGTGTTCACTGTTACAACCAAGAGCTGAACTTTGAATACCACCTACAGCGAAGTGCTAAACTTCTGTAAACTGTGTCCCCTGTAACAAACCCAGGAAAGGACCGGTGCTTACAATAAGGAAAGACAGATGAGTGGTATTACGGATACAAACATACTATTGTTAATACCTGAAAACAAGAAAACTCAGGAGGAATTGTTTTCACAGTAATCTGAAGACTTCTTTCTTGTGATTCATATACATTCATTTCATAATAGTTGACTCAGTTATCCATTTGGCACAGAAATTCACAGGAAAGAATAAAAAATGTTAGTACTCTGAAGACTTCTCTCTTGTGATTCATATATATCCATTTCATAATAGTTGACTCAGTTATCGATTTGGCACAGATTTCATTCCTAAAGGTTTATCTGTTTGAAACCATGTTATTTATGGGCGGTAACAACAAATAGTGATAGAGCTTTGTGCATATCTGACACAGTATTATTAAAGGTTTTCACTTCAGACTTTTTGCGACTTTTTAAAAATAACGGACACCAATTTCTTAAATAACCTTTTTTATGGAAGCAATATATACAGGATTTGACATTTTGATTAGATACCAAATAATGTTGTTTCCTATCATAGATTTATATTTTACTAGCTAGTGCACAGATTTTTAAATAATACATTTTGAGAATTTTAAAATATTTTTTCAATTTAACTTTTATATTTGGCCAACCTATTTATTTGTCCATGAATTAGTTTCAAGTTTAGACAGAGAAGATAATTGCAAATTTTGAAATGTTAAAGGCAATGTTTTTTTATTATAATATTAGTTACACCTAAAAAATGCCCTTGTTACGCCCATTTTTAACAAAATTAATCTGTCACGCCGCTTCCCGGGTTCTGGCAGCCGCTCTGAACTGTTGCCATGGCCGTTGCCACAACGTCCTCGCCGCACGTCCTCTCATCCTGATGCCAGTCTGGATCTTCCTGTGCTCTCTTGGCGCGAATCCTGCACCTATGTAAGTACCTCAGTTGCTCTCATCTATGCCCAAGTATAGGTGTTACTGTGTGTGCTCCTGGGTGCTGTATTACTTTGTATTGCTGGTTGCCATATCGTTATTGAACTCTGCCTGTCTGACCACTCTGCCTGTTTAACACTTGTATTGCTGGATTGCCTTATCATTACCGAGCTCTGCCTGTCTGACCATTCTACTGGTTTACCCCATAACTGCTAAACTGCTGGATTACCTTTTGTTGCTGACCTCTGCCTGTTCCTGATCATTCTACTGGTTTACCCATGAACTGCTAAACTGCTGGATTACTTTTTGTTGCTGACTTCTGCCTGTTCCTGACCATTCTATTGGTTTACCCCTGAACTGTTATACTGCTGGATTACCTTTCTGTTGCCGGACTCTGCCTGTCTCTGACCACTTTCTGCCTTCATCTTATTACCGTGAAGAACTACCCTGTCTACCGTGAGTACTGCTTACCTCATTTCATAAACTCACTTTGTTCTGGGATATTTCCTTATCCTTCCTCTTGACGCCAGGATAAGAAGACTACTGGCCAAGCTTGGTCTGATAGGGAAATATCCCACGAACATAACATTATACTTGGGCCATGGACCCAAAGGAGGTAGCAAGAACAGTCTCTCTTCAGGGACAAATGCTGGAAACCCATGCCATACACTTGCAGAATATGAATTCTAAACTAGAGGCTATAACTCCACGCTCAAGCCTTTATTGATTCTGGGGCAGCTGGAAATTTTCTAGATCACTGTTTCATGATTCAGGCAGGATTGCCTCTTCTACAGAAAAAACAATGTCTTAAAATAACCACTCTGGATGGCACTCAACTTAAAATTTAAACACAAGTTGTAATTCAAAAATTAATTTACAAGTTATAATACAAAACATGTGTCTCTGCTTCGCTAATCTTCATCTAGACATAACGTCTAGAATTTGTGGATTCAACACAGCAGGGGTAATTAACTCTTGCATACACTTAAGCCATGTCTGTTTATTTACAGGGGTCTGATAAGTTTATTACCCATCTTGGGCAGGAAATCAACTTTAAACAGAGTAGCCACATGGTGAACATCTCTTTGAAATAACCGCCTGATCTTTGAAATGACTGCCTGAACTAATGAGACCAAATGTTTTCCCTTTGTTCTCATTTGGATGTATTTGAGCAGTGAGGGGGTCAGTGGCAATCTGATAGGAACTTTAGCTTCACACCTTAGGCAGGAAATCTTTGAAAGCAATCTTTTGTTCTCAGATGTTCTGTTAATCAGGAAAAAGGGGGGTTGGTCTGTTATGGCTATAGCCCACACAATTCATGTCAAATTTTATATTAACCAAAATGAAACATCAAATCATGTGGTACATCTGTAGTCCACTTCATGTTATTCACAGATACCCTGACACCCCAAAGAAATCAGCTCTTTTAACTGTAAAAAAAATACAAACACCCCCCAAAAGTAAAACCCACCACCCTCACAACCCCCCCAAATAAAATAACTATCTAAAAAAATCTAAGCTCCCCATTGCCCTGAAAAGTGCATTTGTATGGGTATTGCCCTTAAAAGGGCATTTAGCTCTTTTACATGCCCAGACCCTAAACTAAAAATAAAACCCACCCAAAAAACCCTTAAATAAACCTAACACTAACCCCAGACGATCCACCTACAGTTATTGAAGTCCCGCTTGATGGATCCATCCAGCCGGCAAGAAGTCTTCATCCAGGCGACCTCTTCGATCTTCATCCAGCCGGCGAAGTCTTCATCCAGACGGCATCTTCTATCTTCATCCATCCAGTGCGGAGTGGGTCCATTTTGAAGACATCCGACGTGGAGCATCCTCTTTATACGGTCGCCGCCATAAACTGGAACTTCAATGCAAGTGACATCATCCAAGATGGCGTCCCTTGTATTCCTATTGGCTGAAAGATTTCAATCAGCCAATAGGATTAGAGCTGCTAAAATCCTATTGGCTGATTGGATAAGCCAATAGGATTTGAGCAGCTCTCATTCTATTGGCTGTTCCAATCAGCCAATAGGATGAGAACTCAATCCTATTGGCTGATTGGAACAGTCAATAGGATGAGAGCTGCTCAAATCCTGTTGGCTGATCCAATCAGCCAATATGATTTTAGCAGCTCTAATCCTATTGGCTGGTTGAAATCTTTCAGCCAATAGGAATGCAAGGGATGCCATCTTGGATAACGTCACTTGCATTGAAGTTAAAGTTTACGGGGGCGACCGCCGGATGTCTTCAGGATGGACCCGCTCTGCGCCGGATGAATGAAGATAGAAGATGCCGTCTGGATGAAGATCGAAGAGGCCGCCTGGATGAAGACTTCTTGCTGGCTGGATGGATCCTTCAAGAGGGACTTCAATAACTGTAAGTGGATCGTCAGGGGTGAGTGTTAGGTTTATTTAAGGTTTTTTTTGGGTGGGTTTTATTTTTAATTTAGGGTCTGGGCATGTAAAAGAGCTAAATGTGCTTTTAAGGGCAATGCCCATACAAATGCCCTTTTCAGGGCAATGGGGAGCTTAGTTATTTTATTTGGGGGGGTTCGTTGTGGGGGTGGTGGGTTTTACTGTTGGGGGGGTGTTTGTATTTTTTTACAGGTAAAAGAGCTGATTTCTTTGGGGAAATGCCCCACAAAAGGCCCTTTTAAGGGCCATTGGTAGTTTATTGTAGGCTAGGGGTTTTTTTGTTTTGGGGGGCTTTTTTATTTTGATAGGGCTATTAGATTAGGTGTAATTCTTTTTTATTTTTGATAATTTGTTTCTTATTTTTTGTAATTTAGTGTTTGTTTTTTTATGTAATTTAGTTATTTTTATTTTTAGTAATTTTAGTGTTTATTTTTTTTTTTGCAATTTTAGGTTTTAGTGTAAGGCAGGGTTTTATTTCACAGGTAAGTTTGTATTTATTTTAACTAGGTAGTTAGGTAAGTTAATAACTATTTACTATCTAGTCTACCTAGTTAAAATAAATACAAACTTACCTGTGAAATAAAAATAAAACCTAAGCTAGATACAATATAACTATTAGTTATAGCTTAGGTTTTATTTCACAGGTAAGTATTTAGTTTTAAATAGGTATTATTTAGTTAATAATTGTAACTTTAGTTTAGCTCTATTTTAATTATGTTAAAATTGGGGCGTCATGGTTAGGTTTAGGGGTTAATATAGTTTAATTTAGCTTGTTGCGATGTGGGGGGGCTTGCTGTTTAAGGGTTAATAGGTTTATTTAGTTAATAATTGTAAAGTTAGGGTTAGGCTTAGGGTTAGGGTTCTTTTAGGGTTAGGTTTAGGGGTTAATTGATTTATTTAGTGGTAGTGATGTGGGAGGCCAGAGGTTTAGGGGTTAATAACTTTAGTATAGTGGCAGATTAGGGGTTAATAGTTTTATGTAGGTGGTGGCAGTGTTTGGGGCGGCAGATTAGGGGTTAATAACATTATGTAGGTGGCGCGTTGTTGGGGGTGGCAGATTAGTAGTGTTTAGACTCAGGGTTTATGTTAGGTTGTTAGGTTTAAACATTATTTTCTTTTTCCCCATAGACATCAATGGGGCTGTGTTACGGAGCTTTTGTTTCCTCGATCGTAGGTGTTAAGCATTTTTTTTGCTGGCTCTCCCTATTGATGTCTATGGGGAAATCGTGCACGAGCGCGTCAAAGCAGAGCTTGTTTTCGGTGCGGTATGGAGCTTAACGCAACCATTTCACCCGCGCAAGCCTGCTTTTTCAAAACCTGTAATACCAGCGCTATAGGGAGGTGAAATAACGCCGCTTTTGTGGCGGTCGTTAAAATCTTTATAGTGCTCAAAACTTGTAATCTAGATGATTGTTTGGAGAGGGGGTGAGTAAATTGTTTGTTCACTTTTTTGGGGTGTCTGATGAAGGGGGTAAAACCCCGAAACGTAACCAATAAAAAAGGTCACGATTGAAAAGCCTGGAGAGTGCATCATTTATCAATTATTTATTATTTTACTTGGAAACACCCTGGGTATTGGTTGGTTAATTTGTGAGTGCTCGCCCTTACTCTTTGATTATATATGTGTATATATATATATATATGTGTGTGTGTTTGTATATATATATATATATATATATATATATATATACTCATTTCTATGTGCCATCCTTTAGGAAGCATATAGTATACATCAGCAGTAAAAGCGTGGAGCAGCAGCCCCTCCAAAATAAGCATATAGACCCCAGCAGTACAGTAGAGCAGGTTCCCAGGCAGACTGACACTGTGGGAATGTACAGCAGACATCAGCAAGGCTGTACATGAACCTGTCCTCATGCACACTGAGTAAGGGCAAAAAACGCAGCATCACTGGCTCAGAGACACTGCAGAAAATTTTTCACTAAAAAAATCTCATTGTAGAAAATGAAAAAAAATTCTGCCTCTGGGAATGCAAGTATATAGAGAGGATACATCACAGTTGACTACCACCAAATAATTTTCTTCCCATATTTTTCTTTCTAGTATGTGGAGGATACTCGTTTAATCACTTACATTTTACATACCCTGGAAGAATTTATGATTTCTTGGCCATTTTTCAGGGAATATGAATGATAACACAAAAACTTTTCTTTCACTCATGGTTAGTGTTTGGCTGAAGCCATTTATTATCAATCAACTGTGTTTACTCTTTTTAAATCATGACAACAGAAACTACCCAAATGACCCTGATCAAAAGTTTACATACCCTGTTTTAACTTTGTGGTCTCTTATCTTCCTTGGACCAAGAACAAGAAGGCGGACGCCCTTTCCCGTCAGTTCCCTCACTCAAGTGATTCATCTGAAGCTCCTATTCAACACATCATACCTCCCTCCTGTGTGGTTGCTCAACTAAATACCACCCTTCCGCAAAGACTGCAACGTGCCCAGTCTAGTAAACCTCCTGGAGCCCCATGGTCTCCGATATCCTCTTTGTACCTCTGAACCTATGCACCGCTGTGGTATCTTGGGCTCATGATAGTAAACTCTCAGGGCATCCTGGTTTGACTAGGACTTTTAAGCGTCGTTCCCAACACATATGGTGGCCTACTATGAAGTCTGATGCTCAAGAGTATGTGAAAGCCTGCACAACAACAAGAATTATCGTCTCTTTTTCTCTTGCATATGGTACGACTTCATGGCATTCCAGTGAATATTGTTTCTGACAGAGGTCCACAGTTCATCTCTACCTTTTGGAGAGCCTTTTGTTAGTTGATTGGAACCACTGTTTCTTTGTCTTCTGGCTACCATCCTCAGACCAATGGACTAACTGAGAGAATTATCCAGGATCTTGAAGCCTACCTTAGAGCCTTTGTTAATGCTCGCCATACCAACTGGTCTGAGTTGTTACCCCTAGCTGAGCTGGCAAGAAACACTCATTGGCACTCTTCGACATTCTCCATTTCAAGCCGCGACAGGGTATCAACCTCGTGTCTTCCTTCTTTCTTCTCAGTCCACTGGGGTTCCTGCTGCAGACCGACACATTACTGAACTCACCACTCATTATCAATGTATTCGCTCACAGCTACATTCAGCTGTCTGTAGATATAAAAAGTTTGCTGACCGTCATAGAGCTTCTGTACGTGCCATCTAAGTAGGTGATTGTGTTTGGGTCTCTACTCGACATATTCGTCTAATTCAACCCTGTCACAAATTGGAGCCCAGGTTTATCAGTCCTTACAAAGTCCCGAAAAGACTGTCTCCTGTTGCCTACAAAGTGGCCTTGCCCAAAACCCTGTGCGTACACCCAGTCTTCCACATCTCACTACTCAAGCCTTACATCAAGAATAGATATACCTAGATCCAATCTCCTCCTTCTCCGTTCCTGGTCTGTGGTGACCCTGAATATGAGGAAGCTAAGATCCTGGACTCCAGATACATGTGCAGACAACTGCAGTATCTGATAAATTGGAAGGGTTACTCTGTGGCAGATCGTTCCTGGGTTCCTGCCCGTGATGTGCATGCTCCAACTTTGGTCTCCAAATTCCATGCTGCTCATCCTTTGAAGCCAGCTCTGGTTCCCGGAGGGAATGTTGAGGGGGGGGGGGGCTATGTCACGCCGCTCTAGCCCTTGCTAGGGGAGCGGCGTCTCCTTCCCTGCTCATTGCCAGGGGCTGTGTTGGGTCCGGATGCGTGTGTTTCTGACGTCATCCCCGCATGCTCCTCTCTTTCTCTGCTGCTGTTTGGACACCTGTGGCATGAATCCTGTGCCTATGTAAGTTTCTCAAAACGATCTATCACTGTCCAAGTATAGGTGTTACTTTGTGTGCTCCTGGGTGTGATAGATCGCTACTTTTCTGATTGCTTATTGATATACTGCTGCTGAACTCTGCCTGTCTGACTACGTTGCCTGTTAACCCCTAATTTGGTAGATTGATATACTGCTGCTGAACTCTGCTTGTCTGACTACTCTGCTTTTAACCCCTATTTTGCTGGATTGATATACTGCTGCTGAACTCTGCTTTTTTGACCACTCTGCTTGATTTACCCCTATTGTTCTGGATTGCCTCTCTGTTGCCAAACCCTGCCTGCCTGACCATTCTAGTGGTTTACCCTTGGACTGCTTTACCATTGCCAAACCCTGCCTGCCTGACCATTCTAGAAGTTTACCTTTGGACTGCTTTTCCATTGGCAGACCCTGCCTGCCTGACGGAAATAAATTACTGCACTAAGATTCAGTCTTTCAGACGGCTAGATTTGGAGTTTGGCGGTAAAAGGGCTGTTAACGCTCCGCGGGTTTTTTTCTGGCCGCACCATAAATTTAACTCTGGTATCGAGAGTTTAAACAAATGCTGCGTTAGGCTCCAAAAAAGGAGCGTAGAGCATTTTTACCGCAAATGCAACTCTCGATACCAGAGTTGCTTACGGACGCGGCCGGCATCAAAAACGTGCTCGTGCACGATTCTCCCATAGGAAACAATGGGGCTGTTTGAGCTGAAAAAAAACCTAACACCTGCAAAAAAGCAGCGTTCAGCTCCTAACGCAGCCCCATTGTTTCCTATGGGGAAACACTTCCTACGTCTGCACCTAACACCCTAACATGTACCCCGAGTCTAAACACCCCTAACCTTACACTTATTAACTCCTAATCTGCCGCCCCCGCTATCGCTGACCCCTGCATTACACTTTTAACCCCTAATCTGCCGCTCCGTAAACCGCCGCCACCTACATTATCCCTATGTACCCCTAATCTGCTGCCCTAACATCGCCGACCCCTATGTTATATTTATTAACCCCTAATCTGCCCCCCACAACGTCGCCGACACCTGCCTACACTTATTAACCCCTAATCTGCCGAGCGGACCTGAGCGCTACTATAATAAAGTTATTAACCCCTAATCCGCCTCACTAACCCTATCATAAATAGTATTAACCCCTAATCTGCCCTCCCTAACATCGCCGACACCTACCTTCAATTATTAACCCCTAATCTGCCGACCGGAGCTCACCGCTATTCTAATAAATGTATTAACCCCTAAAGCTAAGTCTAACCCTAACACTAACACCCCCCTAAGTTAAATATAATTTTTATCTAACGAAATAAATTAACTCTTATTAAATAAATAATTCCTATTTAAAGCTAAATACTTACCTGTAAAATAAATCCTAATATAGCTACAATATAATTTATAATTATATTATAGCTATTTTAGGATTAATATTTATTTTACAGGCAACTTTGTAATTATTTTAACCAGGTACAATAGCTATTAAATAGTTAAGAACTATTTAATAGTTACCTAGTTAAAATAATAACAAATTTACCTGTAAAATAAATCCTAACCTAAGATATAATTAAACCTAACACTACCCTATCAATAAAATAATTAAATAAACTACCTACAATTACCTACAATTAACCTAACACTACACTATCAATAAATTAATTAAACACAATTGCTACAAATAAATACAATTAAATAAACTAGCTAAAGTACAAAAAATAAAAAAGAACTAAGTTACAGAAAATAATAAAATATTTACAAAGATAAGAAAAATATTACAACAATTTTAAACTAATTACACCTACTCTAAGCCCCCTAATAAAATAACAAAGCCCCCCAAAATAAAAAATTCCCTACCCTATTCTAAAATACAAATATTACAAGCTCTTTTACCTTACCAGCCCTGAACAGGGCCCTTTGCGGGGCATGCCCCAAGAATTTCAGCTCTTTTGCCTGTAAAAAAAAACATACAATACCCCCCCCCAACATTACAACCCACCACCCACATACCCCTAATCTAACCCAAACCCCCCTTAAATAAACCTAACACTACCCCCCTGATGATCTTCCTACCTTGTCTTCACCATGCCAGGTTCACCGATCCGTCCTGGCTCCAAGATCTTCATCCAACCCAAGCGGGGGCTAGACATCCACTGAAGAAGTCCAGAAGAGGCTCCAAAGTCTTCCTCCTATCCGGCAAGAAGAGGACATCCGGACCGGCAAACATCTTCTCCAAGCGGCATCTTCTATCTTCTTCCATCCGATGACGACCGGCTCCATCTTGAAGACCTCCAGCGCGGATCCATCCTCTTCTTCCGACGACTAGACGACGAATGACGGTTCCTTTAAGGGACGTCATCCAAGATGGCGTCCCTCGAATTCCGATTGGCTGATAGGATTCTATCAGCCAATCGGAATTAAGGTAGGAATTTTCTGATTGGCTGATGGAATCAGCCAATCAGAATCAAGTTCAATCCGATTGGCTGATCCAATCAGCCAATCAGATTGAGCTCGCATTCTATTGGCTGATCGGAACAGCCAATAGAATGCGAGCTCAATCTGATTGGCTGATTGGATCAGCCAATCGGATTGAACTATATTCTGATTGGCTGATTCCATCAGCCAATCAGAAAATTCCTACCTTAATTCCGATTGGCTGATAGAATCCTATCAGCCAATCGGAATTCGAGGGACGCCATCTTGGATGACGTCCCTTAAAGGAACCGTCATTCGTCGTCTAGTCGTCGGAAGAAGAGGATGGATCCGCGCTGGAGGTCTTCAAGATGGAGCCGGTCGTCATCGGATGGAAGAAGATAGAAGATGCCGCTTGGAGAAGATGTTTGCCGGTCCGGATGTCCTCTTCTTGCCGGATAGGAGGAAGACTTTGGACCCTCTTCTGGACTTCTTCAGTGGATGTCTAGCCCCCGCTTGGGTTGGATGAAGATCTTGGAGCCAGGACGGATCGGTGAACCTGGCATGGTGAAGACAAGGTAGGAAGATCATCAGGGGGGTAGTGTTAGGTTTATTTAAGGGGGGTTTGGGTTAGATTAGGGGTATGTGGGTGGTGGGTTGTAATGTTGGGGGGGGGTATTGTATGTTTTTTTTTACAGGCAAAAGAGCTGAAATTCTTGGGGCATGCCCCGCAAAGGGCCCTGTTCAGGGCTGGTAAGGTAAAAGAGCTTGTAATATTTGTATTTTAGAATAGGGTAGGGAATTTTTTATTTTGGGGGGCTTTGTTATTTTATTAGGGGGCTTAGAGTAGGTGTAATTAGTTTAAAATTGTTGTAATATTTTTCTTATCTTTGTAAATATTTTATTATTTTCTGTAACTTAGTTCTTTTTTATTTTTTGTACTTTAGATAGTTTATTTAATTTTATTTATTTGTAGCAATTGTGTTTAATTAATTTATTGATAGTGTAGTGTTAGGTTAATTGTAGGTAATTGTAGGTAGTTTATTTAATTATTTTATTGATAGGGTAGTGTTAGGTTTAATTATATCTTAGGTTAGGATTTATTTTACAGGTAAATTTGTTATTATTTTAACTAGGTAACTATTAAATAGTTCTTAACTATTTAATAGCTATTGTACCTGGTTAAAATAATTACAAAGTTGCCTGTAAAATAAATATTAATCCTAAAATAGCTATAATATAATTATAAATTATATTGTAGCTATATTAGGATTTATTTTACAGGTAAGTATTTAGCTTTAAATAGGAATTATTTATTTAATAAGAGTTAATTTATTTCGTTAGATAAAAATTATATTTAACTTAGGGGGGTGTTAGTGTTAGGGTTAGACTTAGCTTTAGGGGTTAATACATTTATTAGAATAGCGGTGAGCTCCGGTCGGCAGATTAGGGGTTAATAATTGAAGGTAGGTGTCGGCGATGTTAGGGAGGGCAGATTAGGGGTTAATACTATTTATGATAGGGTTAGTGAGGCGGATTAGGGGTTAATAACTTTATTATAGTAGCGCTCAGGTCCGCTCGGCAGATTAGGGGTTAATAAGTGTAGGTAGGTGTCGGCGACGTTGTGGGGGGCAGATTAGGGGTTAATAAATATAACATAGGGGTCGGCGATGTTAGGGGTAGCAGATTAGGGGTACATAGGGATAACGTAGGTGGCGGCGATTTGCGGTCGGAAGATTAGGGGTTAATTATTTTAAGTAGCTTGCGGCGACGTTGTGGGGGGCAAGTTAGGGGTTAATAGATATAATACAGGGGTCGGCGGTGTTAGGGGCAGCAGATTAGGGGTACATAAGTATAACGTAGGTGGCGGTCGGCAGATTAGGGGTTAAAATTTTTAATCGAGTGGCGGCGATGTGGGGGGACCTCGGTTTAGGGGTACATAGGTAGTTTATGGGTGTTAGTGTACTTTAGGGTACAGTAGTTAAGAGCTTTATAAACCGGCGTTAGCCAGAAAGCTCTTAACTCCTGCTATTTTCAGGCGGCTGGAATCTTGTCGTTAGAGCTCTAACGCTCACTGCAGAAACGACTCTAAATACCAGCGTTAGAAAGATCCCATTGAAAAGATAGGCTACGCAAATGGCGTAGGGGGATCTGCGGTATGGAAAAGTCGCGGCTGTAAAGTGAGCGTTAGACCCTTTAATCACTGACTCCAAATACCAGCGGGCGCCCAAAACCAGCGTTAGGAGCCTCTAACGCTGGTTTTGACGGCTACCGCCGAACTCTAAATCTAGCCGTTAGTGTCTGTTTGCTATACCTTTAGTGATATGCTAATATTCCTCTTGATAATCCCTTATGAATTATTATACCCACTATAAAATATTAACACACAATCACTATCTTAATTAAACTACCTGCAATGACATAACTCACAAAGTCTTGCTTCAGCAATGCAACTTTTATTACAATGAGGCTAAATAAACATTAATACAATATGCAGATTAAATATAATTACACATATTCAGAACGCTTATAAATACACAGTACTGAATTAAACATCGATATTACACTAATACACGTGCCCATACTATATGAGAGTGTGTGGTGTGCTGTAATAGATGTTTTTAGCAGAGAGATACTCACATGTTGCTATCAGAGCAAAATCCCAAAGAAAAAGAGAGAATTTGTGTGTGTGTAGGGTCTAATATAAGTTTTCATCCATCCCACAATGATGATGTCACTCATATGCAACCCCCATTGTTCTATCTTGGTATCCCATGCCATGATGTTGGGGGAAGGGCATATGGTCACACAAAGGGTCTCTATATATATATATCTTTCACTTAAACCAGCTGGTCATAATTAGCAGACAGTGTCCTGGTAATGTGATCTCTGTAGATTACAAAGTGACTTTTCTCCTCATCCCAGTATATTACACAGCTGAGTTCTTACAGTATTATGCTATATATATTACCACTTCCTGACCACATCTGAATTCTGATTATGTCATTATTACATTCCCCCCTATTGGCAATGGAGGTTTCTGTAACCTTCCATTCCAATTGTTGTTTTATATGAGTGAATCTGATAGAAGATTCCTAACCCCACCTATGTGTGATGGCTATATTAGTGCAATTAATGATCTTAAATAACAACACATACAAATTTGAATAATTATACATAAAATAGAAATAAATAATATGATTATAAATGGATGTATGAACAGATTTCCCAACGCAGACCCCCATGATGACTGTTTCAAAAAGGAATTTGCTCATTTCTGCCACCAGGTAGCACTTGACACAGAATTTTTTTGAATAAGGTTACCAATTTTTGCCAATGTGCATCATCTACTAATATTGGGGTTATGAGTGGAGCCCCCAAGGTAGTGTTATATATGGGTAACTGTGGGACAGTGAAGTTAAACTCTAGCGAACTTATCCTCAAAGGGTACCCAGTAATACAATAAATCCCTGGTGTCATTTGTTCCCTTGAATTACACTTGTCAAACCATACATGCACCTCATCTTTAGGCTTCAAAGAAACAAACCACACCTTTCCTTGTCCTAATGGAAAAATCATATCTTGGAGATTAACTTTCTCCACAAAACCATTGCAATATGAGTGATTATGCCAGCAGAAATACAAAATGATTCTTGCCTGGTTGGGTAGACATAAAACTTTAGAAGGAAACCTTATGCTGCCAGACATATCTACCTATGGGAACCATTCCATATAAAATTTGGCAACTATAACTCATGGTGTAAAACATGAGATTCTGTGACAGGTTTTCCTAGTGAAAACAAATGATAAACATTCTGATAGGTACCACTAGTGGGCACGAGTGAAGTAGCCCTGCATATAATTTCCCTGCAACCTAACCAACTGTTTAACCATAATTCTTTGTGTTCTGATGGAAAACTGTTAACAGACTGCTCCCACCCTCCCAAATGTGTATGGTTATTTTCGATAGCCTGTGCTATTAATTTAAAGTCAGTTGATAATTCTGTTTGCATGGGCATACACATAAAATCCCAGGATACTTCCCTTAACCTACTAATTACTCCTATCAGTATTTCCTCTGTATGTTGAATGGCAGGACCCTGAACCTGAATGACTGTCTGTGTCAGTGTCTCTACCAGGGTGTTTATCATTTGTTGTGTATGAATCCCTTTTGCATATAACATCCCTTGAGACTGTAAGGTTGTTGTTAAACTGGATATGTCAATGGCGTTTACCACCCCTAACCCTGTTCCTACACCTCCCAAAACTGTATCCACAATATCTCTCCTAGTCCTTCTCCTAGTACCTTCTGCACATTTAACTAATGCTTTTTCCATAGAGGCAGTAATTCTGGAACAATTTTGGTAAGGTGTGGAAACTAGCCAATCTATTATTTTAATTTTCCATGTGATAAATTGAAATGTGGCGTCCCTCAATACTGGAATTGGCTTGATTGTACTTATTTGAAATGGACCGCTAGAAACAACCCTTTTCAGCTAACACATTGGAGTATTGTCATAATGCTTCATCTTTGGTGTAGTGATTAAAGTAGAATATATCAAAGGTGCAAAAGTAGTTGTTTCCCTTTTTTTTTATTTATTTATTTATAAAATATTTTACCAGGAAGGATATATTGAGATTTCTCTTATTTTCAAGTATGTCCTGGGTCCACAAAACATTGTATTGTTACAATAGGGTACAAATAAAATACAGAAACAATATTAATACATAATATATGCAAAACTTAACATAGAACAGATAGGAAATATATAATCAACCATGACAGGTGCATTCGGTTTTGAGATATGTAGAGAGGGATCTCTTAAAGGATTTTAGGCTTGGGGAAGGTTTGAAAGTGTGCGGGAGGTTGTTCCATAATTGTGGAGCTCTGTAGGAAAAGGAGGATTGAGCTGCTTTCTTTTTGTATTGTGGCAAACTAAATAATGTGCTGGTACTGAATCGGAGGTTATAGGAGGTGGGAACAGCCAGTGAGAGCATTCTGCTCAGGTAGGGTGGGAGCTTCCCAGAAAAGCTTTTAAACACAAAGCTGGAAAGATGAAGGGTGCGTCTGGATTCCAGCGACAGCCAGTTTAGTTCTTTTAGCATGTCACAATGGTGGGTCCTGTAGTTACATTGTAGCACAAAGTGGCAGAACGAGTTATACAATGTATTAAGTTTAATAAAGTGAGTTTGTGATGCAGGTGCATATACTACATCCCCATAATCCATGATTGGCATCAGCATTTGCTGTACAATCTTTTCATTTACTGTAGGGCTTAGACTGGATTTGTTTCTGTACAGGGCACCTAGTTTTTGATAGAGAGAGTTTAGATGCAAGTTTTTCTATGTGGAGGCCAAAAGATAGATTTGGATCTAACAACATACCCAAGTATTTGAAAGAGTGGACTGCGGTCAGCGTGCAATTTGATTTTGTTTTGATGCATAGATGGGAATTGTGTAGTTTGCGTAATTTAGGTCCCGTTCCAAAAATCATTGTGACAGTTTTGTCAGTGTTTAGAAAGAGTTTGTTTTTTGAGATCCACTTTTCTACCTCTGTGAACTGGCCTTGGAGCACTGCCAAGTTTTTTTATCTACTCTTAAGCATACTTCAATCCCTCCACCGAAGTTGGAAGCTGTAACTCTCCAATTAATCCCTTCTTTAATTTGTTGTTCAAATATAGCTTTGGTTATATTATAGTTATCACCATTTATAGTGTGAATAGGATTAGCAAATGTTGTAGACACAGAAATACCTTCTCCCACCAGACCTACAGTCCATTTTCCCCAAGCCACCCACTTACATTCAAATTTATTACCCTGATTGACCCTCCAAAAACCAGTTAAATTGTCTTAATGTTTTTCAGCAAATATTTCAATTCTCCCACCCACATTAAAAGTCAATTTTCCCAAACAATCTTTCTTAAGGTCTTGAGAACTCCAGAAGCTTGTCCATCCTCTGATGATGTTGCTAGAGCTCCATCTACAACTCCTTGTGAGGTTGGTGATTGAAAGTTCATTACAGTCACAAATTGGAAGTTTTTGCAATAACACCCACACAAATACAAAGATGTTGGAGGCGATCTTTCCTCCCAGGTTCCCCATAATGAAATCTGTCAAAAAGATTAAGAGAATATCAGTTCTTAGCAGAAATCTCTACAGCTGGGACAACTGTCCCTCTATACAATTTACATTGGTCAACATGGACCCATTTGTAACCAGGCTGCCTTCTGGTTTTCCCAGGGGTTAATCTTTCTATTTTAATCACAGTATTGCCCAATTCAACAAAATTCTATAAGGGCCTTCCCAATTTACATCCCAGGGAAAATTTTTGTGAAAATGTTTAATCATGATCAATCCCCCCTTCTCAAACAGAAGTGTTTGAGGTGTAGATGAAAATGTACAATCTGTTGCGACCATATTAGGCAGCAAAAAGTAGCAGTGAGCTCAACTGCTCCTGAATTTGGGCGATATATTGATCTCTAGACACAGATTCTCTCAAGGGAGTAGACAATTGTGGTTCACCTGGGTGGCCTAATGCCATCTTTCTCCCTGTCATGAGCTCATACTGAGAACACTTGGTAGCATTTGATGGTGTAGCTCTAACAGCCATTAAAACTGCTGGAAGATGTGTGACCCATGATTTACCATACTGGGAAAGCATTTTGGACAATTTTGTTTTTAATGTGTGATTCATGCGCTCAACTATACCAGAGGATTGTGGATGATATGGTACATGAAATCTTGTCTGTATTCCCAGTAGGGCACAGAGATTTTGCATTACCTGACCTGTAAAATGTGTACCCCTGTTTGATTCATTGAGTGATGGAAAACCCCATCTTGAGAAAACATGTTCCCACAATGCTCTGGCAGTAACCTGTGCAGTATCACAATGAAGTGGAATAGCCTCAACCCAATTTGAAAAAATATCTACACTTACTAGGGCATACCTGAGACCCCCCCTTTGACAGTGGAAGTGGGCCTATAAAATCAATTTGGATAGCTTTCCAAGGGCCATCTGCTACTGGTATTCTCTGGAGAATAAGTCTCTGACCTTTAGGACGTGGATTTATTCGAGCACAAATTAAACACTCTTGTACACATTTTAAGCAGGTTTCTTCTAAATCTGACCAATTCAATTTTTGCCTTAAATGGTACTCTAAAGAACTTTGGCCAATATGCCCAATAAGAGAATGTGTTTGCTGTGTTATAGGTCGCTGCAAATGGCTTGGTGACAACAAAAACCTTAGCTTGTGGATCAGTGGGATTGGAGTAACATATTAACCCATTACAAATTGAATAACCATTTGGGAGTGTTTGCTGTTCCTGTAACAGAGGGAAAAGGTTAGGATCTTTACCATGTTCTGTTTGCAAATCAGGTACCTCTGGATCTATCATTGTAATCTTTGCTATGTGTGCCATTGTATCTTTAGATGCAACATGCTCTCACCATGCTTCCTGTGTCTCACTGTCATTCTCATCTGATTGCCATGCTTCCCCATCTAAAGTTACCTGTTTTGCTAACATGTCCACGTGTGCATTTCCTTGTGAATGTTCATCTGTGAAATGTGTGTGTGCCTTAACTTTAACAATGGCTGACTGCAATGGGTACTGTGTTCTCCAATCTACCAATTTCTTAAGGGCTTGAACATGTGACAATGGTTTGCCTGCTGAGTCTACCATTCCCCTTAGATTCCAAATTGGTAAGTACTCTGTCAGTGATCTGGTAACATAGGCACTGTCACTGTATATACAAATGTCCTGTGTGTCAAACTTGTGGCAAGTCATAGAAATGGCTTCTAATTCTGCTCTCTGTGCTGAGAATGATCGGGGTAGCATAAATTTAAGAGCTACTGTAATTGTTGAGAGGGGACCTAAATAGCAAAACCAGTATTAAATTGACCATCCTGCCAAAATCTTGAACCATCTGCATAAATTTGTAAATCTTGGGGAGAAGTTTTGTCCCTGAACAATTTATGAGGTGATTCCCTGTGTGTGAATGTCTCTGTGCAGTCATGGGCTTCCCCCTGAGTGTGCATTAGGTGGGGTAATGTGTATTTTGCATTGTGTTGTACAGTGATGTTACAATTTTGCAAATCTATTAACCACCTAGTCACTCTTTGTGTTGAAACACCACTTAATGATTTTTCCAACAACAGTTTTATAGGGGGGTGTGGTGTTTGGAGGATGAGCTTCCCAAATCCCACTATATGCTCAGTAGCCTGAACTGACCAATGCACCCCTAACAAAGCCTTGATACATGAGTCATATCCTTTCTCTACTGGGGTAAGAAGTCTGGAAAAATCGCCAACAGGCCTCCATTTTTCAGCCTTCTCCTGCAGTAGGACTGTGTAAATAGAAGTGTCAGATGTGTATGTTTGTAAAGCAAAAGGGGCCTCCCTCTCCACTGTGGCAAATGCAGGGGCTGATGCTAAACCTTCCTTTAACACTTTAAAGGTTTCCTCATGTTCTACAATCCAAGGAACTTTCCCAACATCCTCCCCTTTCAAAAGATCATAGAGAGGTTTTGCTTTTTCAGCAAACCCTTCAATGAAATCACGAGAAAAATTTACTAAGCCTGAGAATTGTCTTAAGGACTGCCTATACAAAGGTCTGGGCACCTGAAGTATGGCTGTAACTCGTTCTCTAGTAGGGCATCTTGTACCCCTTTGGATTGATACTCCCAAAAATGTCACCTTTTGTCTCATGAGTTGTACTTTTGAAGTGTTTAACTTGAGGCCAGATTCAGCAACTCCAAATGCTCCTCTACTGTCTCTATAACAAAATATCATCTACATACTTTCTGGGACTGAGAATGTTTTTAATACCTATGCTAATGCTTGGTGAACGTATGTTGGAGAGCTATGAAAGCCCTGAGGGAGCGAATTGAAGCAATATTGCATGTTAGCGAAGCAAAAAGCAAACTTATATTGGCACTCTGGGGCTAGTCTGACACTCCAAAAACCATTACTTATATCCAGAATGGAATACCACCTACATGTGGCACTCAGTTTGGATATAACTTCAGGAGTAGAAGCAACTGAATTTGTAACAGGTGGGGTGACTTTATTCATCATACGAAAATCAGCAGTTAACCTCCAAGTATTATTTGCTTTCTTTACTGGCCACAAAGGAGAATTATTAGAGGAGGAACATTTTCTAATTATTCCTTGGCTTTCAAGCTGACTAATAATTTGCCTCACAGGTTCAATAGCTTCTGCTGGAAAAAGATACTGTCTTTGTGGAGGGGGGTCAGGGCCTACAATATAGATTTCAATGCCTTTAATATGCCACAATCATTCTTATGTTGAGCCCATATGTCAGGGAAATCCATGACCAATCTCTTCAAATCAGGGTGACTTTCAGTATCTGGCCACACCCTTTCTGAAGGAACTGATGCAATGGATGCAATATGACTGATGTAAGAGTTATCTAATATAACAGGCTTTCTCCCTCTAGTATCCCTTCACAAAACATTGTTACACAGGTCCACTATCATCTCTTCTGATCTCATTATATCAGCACCAAGTATTGTACCTTCTGTGTTTCCTTAGTCCACTGATTGCCTAATGTCATAGTCACATTTGGGATATGGGATGCTTGGGACTGGGATCCCCCAAATCCCACAAGAAATGTCTGTCTTGTCCCCTGTGGGGGACATAATGGTAAGTCTGTCAGAGTCACTGAAGCTCCTGTGTCTATGAGAAGTTTTGTGCAATGGCACTCAAACACACCATAGACACAGGGACGTCCATAATAATCCCTAAAGGTGTTACATATAGGGACCATGCCATCCAGGGCCTGAGGTAGTCAGTCAGAGCAGGATATCAGAGGAGAATTCTTTTCATGATATCCAACTTCCCCTCCCCCCACAGTCATCACTCTCAAAGCCTCATGCGCTGGCCCATACAGATTAGTACCAGGCCTAAGCTTTGTGGTGTATTCCTGTCCTGTTTTATCTGGGGGCTTAATGTTGTTATTTTTCCCTACCCAATTCTGGGTATAGCTTTCTTTTGGAGGTGCAGAGGGATGTAATCTTTCCTGCCCTCCCTCAATTTCCTTCTGAATTCTCTTTAAAAATCTGCAATCTACTCGTCTGTGCCCATATTTATTGCAATAATGGAAAGTAGGTTAAAGGGACCCTCTGAATATCCTGTGTTGCCCTGTGTTCCTTTTCTTTAGAATGTTTTGCCTAGCCTTACCTATAATAGATAACACACCCACCACTAGTGTATTCTTTTCCTCAGCCATCATTTGCATGCTAGGGTCCCCGTATGTGAACTTTTTAATTAAATATTGCAACATATCAGGTGTCTGTTCTGGTGAAATTCTATGTGTCAATCTATATATTTGTTCAAATTTAGCTGCAAATACCAATGGGTCATCATTTAATGCTACTTGTATTTCTGCAAGGGAGTGACTGTCTAAATCTCTACTCCCTGTGACTAGTTTACAAACTGCTTTTAATCTGTCCCCATCTGAACCCCATTTATTCAAATCTTTAACATTATACATGCTTCTTTAGGAGAAAGCATGTATTGTTTTATTGCAGACCCAAAATTTGACATGTTAGTAAATACATCTGCTTTTACATCATACACTGGAAAGAGGGGTTTTAACTTTACCAATTGTCTCATTACTTTATCTGTATCTTGTTTTTTAATGGTAGTTGTTACCAGGGATGGTTTTCCAGGAGAGGTGGTAGAGAAAAGTAAATTTTGCGATTGAGTTAAATTTCTTACCCTGGATCTTAAACTGGGTGTTAGTGATAAATAGTGATGTCGCGAATAGTTCGCCGGTGAATAGTTCCCGGCGAACATAGCATGTTCGCGTTCGCCGCGGCGGGCGAACATATGCGATGTTCGATCCGCCCCCTATTCGTCATCATTGAGTAATACTTTGACCCTGTACCTCACAGTCAGAAGACACATTCCAGCCAATCAGCAGCAGGCACTCCCTCCCAGACCCTCCTACCTCCTGGACAGCATCCATTTTAGATTCATTTGGAAGCTGCATTCTTAGTGAAAGGAGGGACAGTGTAGCTGCTGCTGATTTAATAGGGAAATTGATAGCTAGTCTAGTATATTCAGTGTCCACTACAGTCCTGAAGGACTCATCTGATCTCTGCTGTAAGGACAGCACCCCAAAAAGCCCTTTTTAGGGCTAGAACATCAGTCTGCTTTTTTTTTTTCCTGTTTAATCTAATTGCAGTTGCCTGCTTGCCAGGGTGTGTGTCAGGCTCACAGCGTATACTGTGCCCACTTGCTCAGTGCCACCACTCATATCTGGTGTAACAGTAGTGTAGATTTAAAAAAAACAACACTTTTTTGACTGTGTTAAATAATAGCAGTCAGTTTCCTTCACACATGTGCGTTTCAGTGCCTGCCTGCCAGGGCACAGTGTCACCCCAGTGCAACTCATATCTGGTGTAACAGTAGTGTAGATTTAAAAAAAAAAACACTTTTTTGACCGTGTTAAATAATAGCAGTCAGTTTCCTTCACACATGTGTGTTTCAGGGCCTGCCTGCCAGGGCACAGTGTCACCTCAGTGCAACTCATATCTGGTGTAACAGTAGTGTAGATTTTAAAAAAACAACACTTTTTTGACTGTGTTAAATACTAGCAGTCAGTTTCCGTCACACGTGTGCGTTTCAGGGCCTGCCTGCCAGGGCACAGTGTCACCCCAGTGCAACTCATATCTGGTGTAACAGTAGTGTAGATTTAAAAAAAAAAACACTTTTTTGACCGTGTTAAATAATAGCAGTCAGTTTCCTTCACACGTGTGCGTTTCAGGGCCTGCCTGCCAGGGCACAGTGTCACCTCAGTGCAACTCATATTTGGTGTAACAGTAGTGTAGATTTTAAAAAAAACAACACTTTTTTGACTGTGTTAAATAATAGCAGTCATTTTCCTTCACACGTGTGCGTTTCAGTGCCTGCCTGCCAGGGCACAGTGTCACCCCAGTGCAACTCATATCTGGTCTAACAGTAGTGTAGATTTAAAAAAAAAAAAACACTTTTTTGACTGTGTTAAATAATAGCAGCCAGTTTCCTTCACACGTGTGCGTTTCAGGGCCTGCCTGCCAGAGCACAGTGTCACCCCAGTGCAACTCATATCTGGTGTAACAGTAGTGTAGATTTAAAAAAAGCAACACTTTTTTGACTGTGTTAAATAATAGAAGTCATTTTCCTTCACACGTGTGCGTTTCAGTGCCTGCCTGCCTGCCTGCCAGGGCACAGTGTCACCCCAGTGCAACTCATATCTGGTGTAGCAGTAGTTTAAATATAAAAAAACAACACTTTTTTGACTGTGTTAAATAATAGCAGTCATTTTCCTTCACACGTGTGCGTTTCAGTGCCTGCCTGCCAGGGCACAGTGTCACCCCAGTGCAACTCATATCTGGTGTAACAGTAGTGTAGATTAAAAAAACAACACTTTTTTGACTGGGTTAAATAATAGCAGTCAGTTTCCTTCACACGTGTGCGTTTCAGGGCCTGCCTGCCAGGGCACAGTGTCACCCCAGTGCAACTCATATCTGGTGTAACAGTAGTGTAGATTTAAAAAAAAAAAAACACTTTTTTGACTGTGTTAAATAATAGCAGTCAGTTTCCTTCACACGTGTGCGTTTCAGTGGCTGCCTGCCAGGGCACACAGTGTCACCCCAGTGCAACTCATATCTGGTGTAACAGTAGTGTAGATTTTTAAAAAAAACAACACTTTTTTGACTGTGTTAAATAATAGCAATCAGTTTCCTTCACATGTGTGCACGTTATTGCAAAACAATTTAGGAATGTTAGGTGATTTAGGCCCTTTATGGCTTAAAACCAGACTCTGCATCAACTATGTAATTTTCCATGGGAGTTTTGCCATGGATCCCCCTCCGGCATGCCACAGTCCAGGTGTTAGTCCCCTTGAAACAACTTTTCCATCACTATTGTGGCCAGAAAGAGTCCCTGTGGGTTTTAAAATTCGCCTGCACATTGAAGTGAATGGGGGTTCACCCGGTTCGCCCGTTCACGAACTTTTGGGGAAGTTCGCTGTTCCTGAACCCAAATTTTTAGGTTTGCGACATCACTAAAGTATCTTTTAGGTGTTCTGGACTTACTGTTCTTGGCTTAGTTATCTGTAGAGTTTGTATGGGAATATGTGTGCTCTATGTATTTTGTGCGTGATCAAATCTTTCCTCAACATGTGCCCCATCTTCCTCAGACACAGATGGATTCTCCTGATTTAATACTGCGACAGGGGTTAAGTTTGCAAGCTATAAATGAAGCTATAAGTTGGCCTCTCGTGACATAATTTTCTTCAAAGTTATTAATATATTCTGCATCTATACCACGTGGAACAATTTTCATACAATCTGTTAACATTGGTTTCTGTTACTATGGCTACTGGGGAATGTTCAGTGTTTGCTCTATTCAATTGGTCTTTAATTGCTAACAACAGTTTCATGCAATTCTGTAATTTTAATGTTTTTTTTGTTAAACAAAACCTTTTTTTTATCAATAAGCTTATTTTAATTCTCACATTGCAACCATAAATCTTTCAGTCTTTTAACTATATTACACCTAGATGACGAGTTTTGCGGTAACAAGGGTGCGGTGCTAACGAGCATTTTTTTCTCACTGCTCATTTAAGACAACGCTGGTATTACAGGTTTTTTTTAAACCCTGCGTTAGCCGCAAAAAGGTGAGCGTAGAGCAGAATTTAGCTCCACATTTCACCTCAATACCAGCGCTGCTTACGTTAGCGGTGAGCTGGCTGAACATGCTCATGCACGATTTCCCCATAGGAATCAATGGGGCAGAGCCGGCTGAAAAAAACCCAAACACCTGCAAAAAAGCAGTGTTCAGCTTCTAACGCAGCCCCATTGATTCCTAGGGGAAAATACATTTTATGTCTACACCTAACACCCTAACATGAACCCCGAGTCTAAACACCCCTAATCTTACACTTATTAACCCCTAATCTGCTGCCCCCGACATCGCCGACACCTGCATTATATTATTAACCCCTAATCTGCCACTCCGGACACTGCCGCCACCTACATTATCCCTATGAACCCCTAATCTGCTGCCCCCAACATCGCCGACACCTACTTTTTATTTATTAACCCCTACTCTGCCACCCCCAATGTCGCCGCCACCTAACTACGCTTATTAACCCCTAATCTGCTGCCGCCAACGTCGCCGCCACTATATTAAAGTTATTAACCCCTAAATCTAAGTCTAACCCTAACCCTAACACCCCCCTAACTTAAATATAATTTAAATACATATAAATAAAATTACTATCATTAACTAAATTATTCCTATTTAAAACTAAATACTTACCTATAAAATAAACCCTAAGCTAGCAACAATATAACTAATAGTTACATTTGTATCTATCTTTGGATTTATTTTTATTTTACAGGCAACTTTGTATTTATTTTAACTAGGTACAATAGTTATTAAATAGTTATTAACTATTTAATAATTTCCTAGTTAAAATAAATACAAATATACCTGTAAAATGAATCCTAACCTAAGTTACAATTACACCTAACACTACACTATAATTAAATAAATTACCTAAACTAACTACAATTAAATAAAATAAACTAAAGTAAGAAAAACCCCCACTAAATTACAGAAAATAATAAAATAATTACAAGAATTTTAAACTAATTACACTTAATCTAATCCCCCTAATAAAATAAAAAAGCCCCCCAAAATAATAAAAATCCCTACCCTATACTAAATTACAAATAGCCCTTAAAAGGGCCTTTTGCGGGGCATTGCCCCAAAGTAATCAGCTCTTTTACCTGTGAATAAAAAATACAATACCCCCCAACATTAAAACCCACCACCCATACACCCAACCCCCCCTTAATAAAACCTAACACTAACCCCTTGAAGATCACCCTACCTTGAGACGTCTTCACCCAGCCGGGCACAAGTGGTCCTCCAGAGGGGCAGAAGTCTTCATCCGATCCGGGCAGAAGAGGACCTCCAGACGGGCAGAAGTCTTCATCCAGGCGGCATCTTCTATCTTCATCCATCCGGAGCGGAGCGGGTCCATCTTCAAGCCAGCCAACGCGGAGCATCCTCTTCTTCAAACTACTCCCGACGAATGAAGGTTCCTTTAAATGATGTCATCCAAGATGGCGTCCCTTGAATTCCGATTGGCTGATAGAATTCTATCAGCCAATCGGAATTAAAGTAGAGAAAATCCTATTGGCTGATCCAATCAGCCAATAGAATTCAAGCTCAATTCTATTGGCTGATTGGATCAGCCAATAGGATTTTTCCTACCTTAATTACGATTGACTGATAGGGACGCCATCTTTATTTTATTAGGGGGATTAGATTAGGTGTAATTAGTTTAAAATTCTTGTAATTATTTTATTATATTCTGTAATTTAGTTTTTGGTTTTTTTCGTACTTTAGTTTATTTAATTTAATTGTAATTAATTGTAGTTAGTGTAGGTAATTTATTTAATTATAGTGTAGTGTTAGGTGTAATTGTAACTTAGGTTAGGATTTATTTTACAGGTATATTTGTATTTATTTTAACTAGGAAGTTATTAAATAGTTAATGATAATCTGGCCGTTAATAACTATTTAATAACTATTGTACCTAGTTAAAATAAATACAAAGTTGCCTGTAAAATAAAAATAAATCCTAAAATAGATACAAATGTAACTATTAGTTATATTGTAGCTAGCTTAGGGTTTATTTTATAGGTAAGTATTTAGTTTTAAATAGGAATAATTTATTTAATTGTAGTAATTTTATTTTGTTTTATTTAAATTATATTTAAGTTAGGGGGGTGTTAGGGTTAGGTTTAGACTTAGGTTTAGGGGTTAATACATTTAATATAGTGGCAGCGACATTGGGGGCTAATAAATGTAGGTAGGTGTTGGCGATGTTAGGGACAGCAGATTAGGGGTTAATAAAATTTAACTAGTGTTTGCGAGGCAGGAGTGCGGCGGTTTAGGGGTTAATATATTTATTAAAGTGGCGGCGATGTCCGGTTGGCAGATTAGGGGTTAAAACTTTAGTTAACTGTTTGTGATGTGGGGGGGGGGCTCGGTTTAGGGGTTAATAGGTAGTTTATGGGTGTTAGTGTACTTTTTAGCACTTTACTTAAGAGTTTTATGTTATGGCGTTAGCCCATAAAACTCTTAACTACTGACTTTTAAATGCGGTATCAGTCTTGACAGGAGAGGCTGTACCGCTCACTTTCTCCAAGACTCGTAATACCGGCGTTAGGCAAATCCCATTAAAAATATAGGATACGCAATTGACGTAAGTGGATTTGCGGTATGCTCGAGTCGTGTAGAAAAAGTGAGCGGTACACCTGTACCTGCCAGACTCGTAATACCAGCGGGCGTTAAAAAGCAGCGTTGGGACCTCTCAACGCTGCTTTTTAACCCTAACGCAAGACTCGTAATCTAGCCGTTAGTATTCTCATCAATAACAGGCTCAAATTTTCTACATTCTGCATATTTAACAATTAATTCCATACTCACACTTTGAAGTGTCTTCAGACTGCCAGCAAATCAGATTCACATCCTGCGCGATATGATTTTCTCTGCGTCCAGTTCGACTGATCCATAGGTATTCACCTAAATGCCTGTTGGATATAGTCCTGGTCAGGGACTTTTTGCTGAAGCGCTCATGCAAAAACAGTATAGCAACAGAAAAACTAGGTTAAATTTTCGTCCAAAAATCACACTTGTATTATAAAAAAGAACATGGATTTGTCCCCCCTTTAAAACAAGTGTAGTTGGTAAGAAAATTATTGCTGGGCTCGCCAATTAAATAAATGAACGCACTAGAACTTTGTCTTTCTTAGTGTCTGTTTGTTATACCTTTAGTGATATGCTAATATTCCTCTCAATAATTCCTTATGAATTATTATACCCACTATAAAATATTAACACACACTCACTAGCTTAATTAAACTACCTGCAAGGACATAACTCACAAAGTCTTGCTTCAGCAATGCAACTTTTATTACAATGAGGCTAAATAAACATTAAGACAATATGCAGATTAAATATAATTACACATATGCAGATCACTTATAAATATACAGCACTGAATTAAACATCAATATTACACTAATACATGTGCCCATACTATATGAGATTGTGTGGTGTGCTGTAATAGATGTTTTTAGCAGAGAGATACTCACATGTTGCTATCAGAGCAATATCCCAAAGAAAAAGAGAGAATTTGTGTGTGTGTGTAGGGTCTAATATAAGTTTTCATCCATCCCACAATGATGATGTCACTCATATGCAACCCCCTTTGTCCTATCAAGGTATCCCATGCCATGATGTTGGGGGAAGGGCATATGGTCACACAAAGGGTCTCTCTCTCTCTCTCTCTCTCTCTCTCTCTCTCTATATATATATATATATATATATATATATATATATATATATATATATCTTTCACTTAAACCAGCTGGTCATAATTAGCAGACAGTGTCCTGGTAATGTGATCTCTGTAGATTCCAAAGTGACTTTTCTCCTCATCCCAGTAGTACACAGCTGAGTTCTTACTGGATTATGCCATATATATTACGACTTCCTGACCACATCTGAATTCAGTTTATGCCATTATTACACTGACCCTTCTTGTGGTTTACCCCGGACTGCCTTTCTCTGATTCCCTGCCTGTTGCCGACTGAAGACCATCCTGCCTGTGGTGAGTGCCATTTACCTCATCTTGCGAACTTTCTCTGCTCTGGGATTTTCCCTATCATTCTAGCTCTACGCCGGGATAAGAAGAATACTGGCGAGTTCGGTCTAATAGTGGAATATCCCATGAGCATTACAGATAACATGCACACGCAAGTTGACACAAAGGGGTTTGAATGGCTATTAAAGGTAACTATCCTCACCTGTGATCTGTTGGCATGTAATTAGTGTGTGTGTATAAAAGGTCAATGAGTTTCTGGACTCCTGACAGACCCTTGCATCTTTTATCCAGTGCTGCACTGACGTTTCTGGATTCTGAGTCATGGGGAAAGCAAAATAATTGTCCAAGGATCTGCGGGAAAAGGTATTTGAACTGTATAAAACAGGATAGAGATATAAAAAGATATCCAAGGAATTGAGAATGCCAATCAGCACTGTTCAAACTCTAATCAAGAAGTGGAAAATGAGGGGTTCTGTTCAAACCAAACCACGGACAGGTAGACCAACTAAAATTTCAGCCACAACTGCCAGGAAAATTGTTCGGGATGCAAGAAAAACCCACAAATAACTTCAGGTGAAATACAGGACTCTCTGAAAACATGTGGTGTGGCTGTTTCAAGATGAACAATAAAAAGGCACTTGAAGAAAGATGGGCGGGCTGCATGGTCGAGTCACCAGAAGAAAGCCATTACTACACAAATGCCACAAAGTGTCAGGAATTCTTTTCTGTCACCTTAAGTACCTTAAGCCCATCCCTACTTAACCTGCTTCCAAACTAACACATGTGCTTAGTAATTTTGTTTAGCACTCCTAAGCATCCTGAGCTCATTGGAATATCGTTCCTCTTTCCACAAATTTCTTGCAAGTTTCCACTCATCTGGTTATCTGGATTATCACCTATACTACAGAATCTAACCTCTATATTTCCACTGCTTCCTGCAGTATTTATTCGTTACTCCAGCTCATACCTGTGTAGCAATCCTGCTGCCGCCATTAAGTGAAATATCCACAGCTTCATCGACTCACAACTGAAAAGGATTATTTGCTGCCACCAGCCGCTCTATCATTGCAGCTCCTCACATATCTGCATGAGTATAAGGTAAAATACTTTACCAGACTTTCTCTCCGTATAGGAAAACTAAACGGATCTCTCCGTGACCGGAGTTAAGCCCTGCATACTTTCTGTGACCTCATCTGAAACGGCTATCTCCGAGTACCGAGATCAATCTGTCTACCTCAGAACCTCCTCTACACTGAAGCAGCGAGTAAGTTGAACTTTCTTTACTTCCAAAACAATTGCATTTACTCTGCTACATATTTACATCTAAGACGTTTAACCAACTTTATTAGACAATTGTGTATTACGTATAGAGCAATTCTCTGTGAACTCACACGTTTCCAAAAGACTTGCAATCTTTGTTACAATTTATTATCCAGAAATTGTTACATCCTAAACGATTTGAGAGACTTTGTTTCCAAACTATCCTATTTGATTATATTCACTATTGGCTATTCAGATTTACTTCCACATAGTAACTCACAAGCCAAGTGAGACATATACAATTTATTCTATATTACTGATCTGCAGTTGAGATCCTTAAAGGAGAAGGCTACTCCTTAAACATACATTACATAATTACTAAGCCACAATGGATCCAGCAGATCTTCCTCAAATTGTATATAAATTATCCCAGCGTGTGGACCAATTGGGGACTTACAAATTGAAAGGTTATCGGCAGTTTAAGAATGCTTGCCTGTTATTATTTAATCTGAAACCCAAGACATACGAACTAAAGACTAAAGTCTTAACCCTTATATCCTTTCTTAGAGGAGAACCCAGGATATGGGCTGATTCGTTTTATGAATCCTCAGATCCTATATTATCTTCATTAGATGATTTTTGGACAGTTATGGATGAATTGTACTTGGATACAAATCTGCAAACTACTGCTTAGACTAAAATGAGAAGTCTAAAAAAGGGAAACAGGCCTGTAGAATTATATATTACAGACTTTAAACAATATGCAACAGATTCACAATGGAATGCAGTGGCCCTAAAAAAACAATATAGACTTGGACTGGGTGACACTGTCAAAGACGAATTGGCCCATACAGAACTACCAACTACTTTAGAGGTCTTGATGAAGCTAACCATACAGATTGATAGAAGACTCTGGGAAAAGAGATCAGAACGACTCACATCTGAACCTGTCTATAGGAGATACACAAACTCATGGAAATTGGCATGTTCCGTGGGCCCTTAAAGGGACATTAAACACTTGTCATTAGGTTTTTTTTTTTTTTTTTTTAGTCATAATGCTGTTTTAGTTTTTAAAATACAAATCGAATTTTTTTTTAATTATGGGTGTTTCTATTTTATTTATTTTTTACATTTACTTGTGCTTTGTTCCTGCTCCCTGCCGAATCCGCGCAGACATGGTGAAAGTCAGTGCTTATTGCTGTGAGCGTGCACGCAACAGTAAAAAACTACTACTGCTATAACGTTTGCAGCGATTATCTTTAGCTTTTTGCACAAGAATAGATTTTGAAGCGCCATCAGCTATTGATTGCTATATAGCTAATAAAGTTGCATTTATTATTTAAAGTTGAATTCATGTACGCTATTTATTCATTCCTATAAGCACTTTTAAAATATTTTTCCCCTCTTTTCCCTTCTACCCCTCACCTTTCTCTCCAAGCTCCCGCTCAAGCCATAAATTGTTTTGCTTTCCTGTGCCTGTCAGTCTGATCGGACCCTATGCAAATCTGCTCCATTCCAAGGCTTTGATTTGCGGCTCTGCCCGGCAGCTCACTCTCTGTGCTCCGCATGTGATAGGTAGCAGGCATTAGGAAGATCAGAGCAGGGAAAACTTTGTTGGTCTTTTGTTAGGTTGTAGGGAGAGGTCAGCCAAAGAATGTAGTGTTTAGTGACTGTTCCGTACACAACAGGGATAATGACGACCAGACAGCCGAGCACTGCAGTATAAGTTTTATGTGGCTGCAAATTACCCCTTTGTCCCTAGTGCACTGTTATATGGTTTTGTATATGTATAAATATTATCAGATCTAATGACATGAAGCTGCACTGACACAAGAAACAATACATTACAAAACATTTAAAGAAACTAAAACATAATGATTCTGACAAGCTGGTCCTCTCACAGACTCACAGCTGTCATTCAATAACATCGGCTCCACTGAATGTATGAAGCTCGTTCACAAGGTTGCTGAGTACGAGCCTCATAGATTCAGTGGAGAGTGCTCTCTTGTCTCTTCGTATGTGCGGTAGTGGAAATGGATGCACACATCACGTGACATGGCATCAGCTGTAACGTGCGTTACAAGATGGCGGCGATCATTACTTTCAATAGGCAGTGGTTTAGGTAAGTATTTGAAACAGCAATAAATATGAAAAAGCTAATTTAAAAAAAGTAAAAGCACAATAAAGATGCAAATCAGTAACTATTTAATAAAAAAAAAAACGAGAAACCAGAAGGTGTTTAGGGTCCCTTTAATGTCACAAACGTTATATTGTAGTGGATGCTAACCTTTTGCTATTCATTATTATTATTATCAGCCATTTGTAGAACGCCAACAGATTCCGCAGCGCTACTGATCTTTTTGTTTTTTGAATCATAAGTTTTATGTTTATTTTTATTATTTTATTAATGTACATGTAAAGTGTTAATTATGATTATTAATGTTACATTTTTGAAAGTATTGAACATTTTGCTTTTAACCTATCCTAAAGAGGGGTGCAACTTTGTTCAAAATGATTGGACTACCTTTGATGAATTGTTAGCCAATCTTGGTTAAGGATATGCTTTATTAAGATAGAGGTGTCTCCAACCAATCATTGTTTGCCCTGATGAAGCCCCAATGAGGTCTTAGTTATGAGGGGGTGAAACGCACGTTGGAAATTACATCAGCAGAGCGGCCAGCTCTTACTGTTTACAGATCAAATTCCTAAACAGAACTGTATGCCGTTAACCAAGTGGTGGAGAATAGGTATCTAAGAGCACCATAACATCAGCGACATCTAAAATCTGTTTTTATAGGCGGAAATGCACTTGTTTGTGAACTATGAGATGACAAAAGGAGGACCTGCTTTGGTAACTATACCCACGAGTGCTTTTGAGTGGAGGAACACTTTAATGCTCTAGACAGTTTGTGTGGAATTAACAAACTTCACTTGTCTTTACACGGACTCCCATACTTTAAAGTGTTCAAAGAGTCTTAATGGATATATTCGTCTACACTTTCATGTGCGTGACACTTTTGACTGAAACCTTATGTGTTACTAAGGTAACACTTTGTATTATCTTCCTTAAAGTGACACTAAAGTCAAAATTAAACTTTCATGATTCAGATAAAGCATGCAGTTTTAAGTCTTTCCAATTCACTTCTATTATCAAATTTTGCAAATTTTTTTTAAAAAACACTTTTTGAGGCACTAGCTCCTACTGAGCATGTGCACAAGTTAACAGGGTATACGTATACTAGTCTTTGATTGGCTGATAGCCATCACATGATACAGGGGCCTGGAAAATGGGGGTGGGGGAATTTGTCAGAAAAAAAATCTACTGATTTGATTTTCAGAATATTACATTGTCTTTTTATTATGCACTTGGTAATTATGCAATTCTACTGTATTTAGTGGACCTTTAAAGGAATATTAAACCCATTTTTTTTTCTTTAACGGTTCAGATAGAGCATGCAATTTGAAGAAACTTTCTAATTTACTCCTATTGTCAATTTGTCTTCGTTTTCTTGGTATCTGTATTTGAAAAGCAGGAATTTAAGCTTATGAGCTGGCCCATTTTTGGTTCAGGACCTTGGTAGCACTTGCTGATTTGTGTAGCCAATGTAGCCACCAATCAGCAAGCGCTAACCAGTGTGCTGAACCAAAAATGACCCGGCTTCTAAGCGTAAATTGTTGCTTTTCAAATAAAGATACAAAGAGAATTTGATAATAGAAATAAATTAGAAAGATGCTTAAAATTGCATGCTCTATCTGAATCATGACAGGAAAAAAATTGGGTTTAATATCCCTTTAAGTCTCATTGTAAGAGCGCACTAGAGGCAAAGACACCCCCTGGTAGGTGTTGCAAGGGACTTTATTATAAGGTTTTGGCTGTATATATTCTGCATATGTTTTATTAGTGTTGAGCAGGCCATGCTTTGTTTTCCTTTCAAAGTGTATTTTCTTTTTATTGTCTAGGTGTCTCCAAGTCTGTCTTACTGTTTGTATTTGATTGAAACTTTTTTTGTTGTTGTTGCAATGATTAAAATTACTTAATAAGTAAGCTGAGATCCCTGTATTTTTTGTGTGTGAGATCTAATTCTACATTTATTTTTATTTTTTGGCCTAAAAAATATGCTTAAAGGGTCTGCAATGCATACGATACTAATATAGATTGTTAAATCAATTAGTGTCGCCTTGCCCTTACATGAACAGGAAATTATATACCGTACTTTCAAAAACACCCCTATTACTCTTTATCCTTATAGTTATATTGAGGTTTCCTTACAAATTATAACATATAAATAATATACGTTAGGCTTCCTTGCCACTTGTTATTCTCGCCCCTAGCATTTCATCGTATTATTATTATATTAAAAAAGTAAAATTAAAGTTGCAAACAAAGCTTTAGACCTAGAGGATTCTCACTACTATTTTTTATATATAAATTAACGATACTAATGGTTTTTAAAACACTTCTGGGTTATATTTTGTTCACATGCAGTTTAACAAAATTGCCCAACACACGAGAGTTTAGGCGGAAAAAGACATAATGTACTTCCTGTCCTACGGCTTTCCGTAGCGTTCTCTTCCATGTGACCACTATAACCTATTATCCTGCTTGTAGCGAGTGATTGTGGGACTTGTAGTCTTTACTAACCTTGTTCTATTGACAGAGAGTATTTACTGTACTCGTACCCGATACTTACTGTGGCTGCCCTGAGAACATTAAGGATGCTCACAGCCGCGTCTGCAGATAGGAATAAAGAGCCGATTCTACAGGTGCTACAGCAGTATGTCAACCCGACTGCCCCAGAGGTCTGGGCTCTGGAGATAGCCTCAGGTACCGGGCAGCATGCTGCTCACTTTGCCCGAGCTTTACCCAACCTGCGCTGGGTCCCATCAGAGGTAGACAAGCAGTGCCTGGATAGGTGAGTTTAATCCAGGCAATAAATGTACTAACTATTTGAATATACAGCTCCATAATTATGTATTATAAACATAACAGATATTTGTTATGTTATTGTTGTCTTCTCACAAATAAATAAATTAAATCAATCCATTTTTTATAAATACTTTTTAAAATAAAAGCAATGCTTTAATATTGTGCTCCATATAATTAGCCAATCGGTATGCTTATTTAGGTTTTCTTTTTGGCAATGTTTTCATTTAACTTGAATTTCAAACAAATCCCCTTTTCCCTTGCAATAAATATTCATATAATTAGAATGAATACTAATAGGGGTTGTTGTATGTACTAAATCATCCCCACTGTCTGCCATGAACTATCATCAGACCTCAGATTAGACCACAAGCCTCTGGGCTTTCTAAGTTGCTTCTGTTTCCCCTGTGCATATTGCCCGTTCTCTGTAGGGCAGTTCTGTGTCATGATAGGAGACTGGCTGCTGCTTTGCTTCACAGGAAGTAATGTGACAAGCTAAATAACAATGCAGAGTTGTGTCACACCCTTGCCATTTCTATCAATGCTGTGCACCATTACAAGTACACATTAATGAGTTTTTTTAAAACATATTCATCTGACAGGTGGTGGGCATATATGACTTTACAAATAAATACCGGGCAGCTACAATCCTTTTATAAATCCATGATTAGTGTTCAGATACACACTGAGGTGTCGCACAGAATTCAAGTGACATCACAGATTTCAAAGCTATGATAAAAAGATTTATCAATTTGCGAGTAAACAGGATTCACAAGTTGTGAACCGGTCCGCATCTGATCTCATGTCGGCCGAATGTTTTTCCTATATTTATTATTGTTCACTCGTGCAATACTGCCCCCTACCCTCACGCAACCAATTGAGTGAGAGTAGGACTTGTCAATCACCCCGGTCCAGGGGCGTATTATGTCCTAGGCCAACAAGGCCGGTGCCTAGGGCAGCACTTTTTGACACCACTACCGGTATGGCACAATAAATATATATTTTTCAACATCTCATACATTTAAAGTTAGGCCTGCTCAGAAGATGGTCACTTAGATAATGATATTATGTATGTATGCGGGGGCGGGCTATTGAAAGCAGGCATTATATGTTAGCTCAGCTGTGTATTATGTTTGTCACTGGCTGAGGTGGGCAAAGTGTATACAGAGGGAGAGAAGCAAAGGAGCCAAGGTGAGCTAGGCCGCAGCGAGGCCTCCGTTGGAGTGTACAGCGAAACCCGAACATGGGTTATGTGCTGTTGGTGGTGCAGAGTCCGTATGGTCTTGCTGGTTGCTGGAGCTCAGCTGTTAGATGCAGAAGCGAGATTGGTAGACGTTGGTGTAGCAGCAGTGCATGCCCGGGGAGGATTTTACAGGTACATCAATAGTGGGAAATAGACCCAGGGTAATTGTAGGGGGCATGTCAGTGACTTGGAGAGACACTTACTGAAGCCATATCGTACGAAAATGCAACTTGAGGTGGCTAGGTTGGACTCTGCAATATACCTGTAAATATCAGCCTGTGCAATAACAAGCAAAAACATTTATTCGTTGTTTCCCCTGAGCTGGGAAATAGTTAATTCACTTATTTGTTTAACAATTGAACTAGTCCTTAGTACAGTGCTTTCCAAACTGTGTGTCATGACACATTAGTGTGTAGGTGTGTCCCTGCTACAGCACAATTTTTTTAATTTAAATTTTTTTTTCCCCACTTTCCGTCTGCCTGCAATGCATATTACGTGGTTGACACATGATTGATACCTAGTGGGTCAGATTATCTTAACCTATTAGTGCTGCTCAGCGGGAACTGAAACTATTCCCATTGGTGGCACATTGGCTCCTGACTGCATGTGTAGTCAGTGAGTGGGACAGCAGTGTGATTGCAGCACGGGCATCAGTCATTTGGACTCGCAGAGCTCTGAGTGCGGCAGCTTAAACGCTGAGCTTAAAGGGACACTGAACCCAAATTTTTTCTTTCGTGATTCAGATAGAGCATGACATTTTAAGCAACTTTCTAATTTACTCCTATTATCAAATTTTCTTCATTCTCTTGGTATCTTTATTTGAAATGCAAGAATGTAAGTTTAGATGCCGGCCCATTTTTGGTGAACAACCTGGGTTGTGCTTGCTGGATAAATTCATCCACCAATAAAAAAGTGCTGTCCAGAGTCTGAACAAAAAAAATAAAGCTTAGATGCCTTCTTTTTCAAATAAAGATAGCAAGAGAACAAAGCAACATTGATAATAGGAGTAAATTAGAAAGTTGCTTAAAATTGCATGCTCTATCTGAATCCCGAAAGAAAAAATTTGGGTTCAGTGTCCCTTTAACCCCTTAACGACTGAGGACGTGCAGGGTACGTCCTCAGAAAAAAGGCAGTTAATGCCTGAGAACGTACCCTGCACGTCCTCAGTGTGGAAAGCAGCTGGAAGCGATCCTGCTCGCTTCCAGCTGCTTTCCGGTTATTGCAGTGATGCCTCGATATGGAGGCATCCTGCAATAACCTTTGTAAGCCATCCGGTGCAGAGAGAGCCACTCTGTGGCCCTCTCTGCACCGGAGATCGGTGGCTTACTGCGTTGGTGGGTGGGAGCCGGACCGGGAGGCGGGTGGCGGCCATCGATGGCCCTGGTTATGTGAATGGGGGGCGGGATCGTGGGCGGGGGTGGCTGGGGGCGCGCGCGCGTGCACGGGAGGGTGGGGGCGGGCGCGTGCACGGGGAGGGAGCGGGTGGGAACCGCTACACTACAGAAACTTTTGAAAATTAAAAATGCTGAAAGTAAAAAAAACAAAAAAAAAACAAACGATCAGCAAGGTGGTGGGGGTTTGTCTGTGTGGGGGTGGGGGAAGCTACACTACAGAAAAGAAAAACAAAACAAAAAAAGCACTTTTTATTGCACTTTTTATTGCAAACTGGGTACTGGCAGACAGCTGCCAGTACCCAAGATGGCCCCCAATAAGGCAGAGGGGAGGGTTAGAAAGCGGTTTTGGGGGGGATCAGGGAGGTTGGGGGCTAAGGGGGGGATCCTACACAGTAGCATATGTACATATGCTAAAAAAATTTTTTTATTTTTTTTTAAAACCCCTTTTATTTTAGTACTGGCAGACTTTCTGCCAGTACTTAAGATGGCGGGGACAATTGTGGGGGAGGGAAGGGAAGGGAGCTGTTTGGGAGAGATCAGGGGGTGGGATGTGTCAGATGGGAGGCTGATCTCTACACTAAAGCTAAAATTAACCCTGCAAGCTCCCTACAAACTCCCTAATTAACCCCTTCACTGCTAGCCATAATACATGTGTGAGGCGCAGCAAGATTTAGCGGCCTTCTAATTACCAGAAAGCAACGCCAAAGTCATATATGTCTGCTATTTCTGAACAAAGGGGATCCCAGACAAGCATTTACAACCATTTGTGCCATAATTGCACAAGCTGTTTGTAAATGATTTCAGTGAGAAACCTAAAATTGTGAAAAATTTTAAGTTTTTTTTAATTTGATTGCATTTGGCGGTGAAATGGTGGCATGAAATATACCAAAATGTGCCTAGATCAATACTTGGGGTTGTCTACTACACTACACTAAAGCTAAAATTAACCCTACAAGCTCCCTAAAAGCTCCCTAATTAACCCCTTAACTGCTGGGCATAAAACACGTGTGGTGCGCAGTGGCATTTAGCGGCCTTCTAATTACCAAAAAGCAACGCCAAAGCCATATATGTCTGCTATTTCTGAACAAAGGGGATGCCAGAGAAGAATTTACAACCATTTATGCCATAATTGCACAAGTTGTTTGTAAATAATTTCAGTGAGAAACCGAAAGTTTGTGAAAAAATTTGTGAAAAAGTGAACGATTTTTTGGATTTGATCGCATTTGGCGGTGAAATGGTGGTATGAAATATACCAAAATGGGCCTAGATCAATACTTTGGGATGTCTACTAAAAAAAAATACATACATGTCAAGGGATATTCAGGGATTCCTGAAAGATATCAGTGTTCTAATGTAACTAGCGCTAATTTTGGAAAAAAATGGTTTGGAAATAGCAAAGTGCTACTTGTATTTATGGCCCTATAACTTGCAAAAAAAGCAAAGAACATGTAAACATTGGGTATTTCTGAACTCAGGACAAAATTTAGAAACTATTTAGCATGGGTGTTTTTTGGTGGTTGTAGATGTGTAACAGATTTTGGGGGTCAAAGTTAGAAAAAGTGTGTTTTTTTTCCATTTTTCCTCATATTTTATCATTTTTTTTATAGTAAATTATAAGATAGGATGAAAATAATGGTATCTTTAGAAAGTCCATTTAATGGCGAGAAAAACGGTATATAATATGTGTGGGTACAGTAAATGAGTAAGAAGAAAATTACAGCTAAACACAAACACTGCAAAAATGTAAAAATAGCCTTGGTCCCAAACGGACAGAAAATGGAAAAGTGCTGTGGTCATTAAGGGGTTAAGTCAGAAGTCAAAGTGTTTTTTTTTTTTTTTTGCAGCTAGCTCCCAGTAGTGCATTGCTGCTCCTGCTCTTGATATATGGATAGGAAGTGGAAGCTTAAAAATGCTTGATGATGAAATGCGTGTCCGTATCTCTTAAAACAGTTAATTTAACCTCCTGTTTGCTAGTATATCTAAATTACTGTGTCGCGAAATGATGTAGGTCTAAAAAGTGTGTCACCAACATGAAAAGTTTGGAAAGCTCTGCCTTAGTAAGTTTAATTTACCAACACCCATGTGCGCTAATGAAATGCTAACTTCTTCAGACAAAGTAAAAACACCTGGTTCTGAAATCCTGCATTTTCTATAAAAAAATTAAAAAAATGCAACAAAAAAAATCCTGCAATATTCTAATAGTAAATTAATATACTATTTAATTGTCATAAAATAAATTGTGATGTGATTGATTTGTCTAACATTTGTGGCCACAAAAATATTAATGTTATTTTTTCACAAAATATTGTTTAAAATGAAAGCATTACAGGCAGCTCAGTGAATCCCACATAGTAAAACCACAGAACGGGGTATATATACACATACATACATACATACATACATACATACATACATACATACATAAATTATATATACAGTTGTGCTCATAAGTGTACATACCCTGGCAGAATTTATGATTTCTTGGCCATTTTTCAGAGAATATGAATGATAACACAAAAACTTTTCTTTCACTCATGGTTAGTGTTTGGCTGAATACATTTATTATCGATCAACTGTGTTTACTCTTTTTAAATCATAATGACAACAGAAACTACCCAAATGACCCTGATCAAAAGTTTACATACCCTGGTGAGTTTGGCCTGATAACATGCACACAAGTTGACACAAAGGGGTTTGAATGGTTATTAAAGGTAACCATAATCACCTGTGATCTGTTTGTTTGTAATTAGTGTGTGTGTGTATAAAAGGTCAATGAGTTTCTGGACTCCTGACAGACCCTTGCATCTTTAACCCCTTAATGACCGGACCATTTTTCAATTTTCTTACCCTTAATGACAATGGCTATTTTTACATTTCTGCGGTGTTTGTGTTTAGCTGTAATTTTCCTCTTACTCATTTACTGTACCCACACATATTATATACCGTTTTTCTCGCCATTAAATGGACTTTCTAAAGATACCATTATTTTCATCATGTCTTATAATTTACTACAAAAAAAATAATAAAATATGAGGAAAAAATGGAAAAAAACACACTTTTTCTAACTTTGACCCCCAAAATCTGTTACACATCTACAATCACCAAAAAACACCCATGCTAAATAGTTTATAAATTTTGTCCTGAGTTTAGAAATACCCAATGTTTACACGTTCTTAGCTTTTTTTGTAAGTTATAGGGCAATAAGTACAAGTAGCACTTCGCTATTTCCAAACCACTTTTTTTCAAAATTAGCGCTAGTTACATTGGAACCCTGATATCTGTCAGGAATCCCTGAATATCCCTTGACATGTATATATTTTTTTTTAGAAGACATCCCAAAGTATTGATCTAGGCCCATTTTGGTATATTTCATACCACCATTTCACCGCCAAATGCGAGCAAATAAAAAAAAAAAAACTTTACATTTTTCACAATTTTAGGTTTCTCACTGAAATTATTTACAAACAGCTTGTGCTATTATGGCACAAATTGTTGTAAAAGCTTCTTTGGGATCCCCTTTGTTCAGAAATAGCAGACTTATATGGCTTTGGCATTGCTTTTTGGTAATTAGAAGGCCGCTAAATGCTGCTGCGCACCACACGTAAATTATGCCCAGCAGTGAAGGGGTTAATTAGGTAGGTTGTAGGGAGCTTGCAGGGTTAATTTTAGCTTTAGGGTAGAGATCAGCCTCCCACCTGACACATCCCACCCCCTGATCCCTCCCAAACAGCTCTCTTCCCTCCCCCACCCCACAAATGTCCCCGCCATCTTAAGTACTGGCAGAAAGTCTGCCAGTACTAAATAAAAGGAGTTTTTATTTTTATTTTTTTATTTTTATTTTTTATAAAAAAAATAAAATATTTTAGCTGTGATGGACTCCTGCCTTAGCCCCAACCTCCATGACCCCCCCCCCCCAGCTCTCTAACCCTCTCCCCTATCTAATTGCGGCCATCTTGGGTACTGGCAGCTGTCTGCCAGTACCCAATTTGCCCAAAAACAAAAGTATTTATTTTTTGCTCTTTTGCTTTTTTTGGGGGTTTTCTGTAGTGTAGCAGCCCCCCACAATACCCCTACCCCCCTCCCCCTCCCAGATCCTTTTATATTATTTAAAAAAAAAATCTTTCCCCCCCCCTCTTCCCTCCTCATTGGTGTCAGTGGCCAGCTAATGCGCGCGCACGCGCGCCCCCCGCACGCTCCCAGCACCCGGCGTGCACATTGCACTTCTAGGAACCGGATGCCGGGTAGCGATGGGCCGCCCACCCGCCTCCCTGTTGCGCTCCCACCCACCAACGAACCGGCACCATCGCTACCGGTGCAGAGAGGGCCACAGAGTGGCCCTCTCTGCATCGGAGTCTTCTAAAAAGGTATTGCAGGATGCCTCCATATGGAGGCATCACTGCAATACCCTGAGAGCTGCTGGAAGCGATTGCGATCGCTTCCAGCACTCTCTTAGACAACTGACGTACCAGGTACGTCCATTGTCATTAACTACTTGTTAATGCATGACGTACCTGGTACGTCAGTTGACATTAAGGGGTTAATCCAGTGCTGCACTGACGTTTCTGGATTCTGAGTCATGGGGAAAGAAAAAGAATTGTCAAAGGATCTGTGGGAAAAAAGTAGTTGAACTGTATAAAACAGGAAAGGGATATAAAAAGATATGCAAGGAATTGAGAATGCAAATCAGCAGTGTTAAAACTCTTATCAAGAAGTGGAAAATGAGGCGTTCTGTTTGATAACATACTGCATTCATCTTGCCATCAATTCTGACCAAATTTCTTGTGCCTTTGTAGCTCACACATCCCCAAAACATAAGCGATCCACCTCCGTGTTTCACAGTAGGAACGGTGTACCTTTTATCATAGGCCTCGTTGACTCCTCTCCAAATGTAGCGTTTATGGTTGTGGCCAAAAAGCTCAATTTTGGTCTCATCATTCCAAATGACTTTGTGCCAGAAGGTTTGAGGCTTGTCTCTGTGCTGTTTGGCGTGTTGTAAGCGGGATACTTTGTGGCACACCCCACATTAGCAATAGTCTTTTACTATTGCTTTTCATCTTAGGTAAACTATAACATTCAAAATTTCCAAATTATAATTTTTTTAACCAACTCCTACATACATATTTTATACATGTAACAAGTGGGCACCACTTTACTGACCCTACACATACAAATCAGGGGGCACCACATCGCATTATATCACGGAATATAAAAGGCATTTTCAAATTACCTTACACACACCTGCACAAAAACATACACGCACGTACACTAATACACCTGCACACAAACATACACGCATGTACACTAATACACCTGCACACAAACATACACACGCACGTACACTAATACACCTGCACACAAACATACACACGCACGTACACTAATACACCTGCACACAAACATACACACGCACGTACACTAATACACATGCACACAAACATATACACGCACGTACACTAATACACATGCACACAAACATATACACGCACGTACACTAATACACATGCACACAAACATACACATGCACGTACACTAATACACATGCACACAAACATACACATGCACGTACACTAATACACCTGCACACAAACATACACACGCACGTACACTAATACACCTGCACACAAACATACACACGCACGTACACTAATACACCTGCACACAAACATACACACGCACGTACACTAATACACCTGCACACAAACATACACACGCACGTACACTAATACACCTGCACACAAACATACACACGCACGTACACTAATACACCTGCACACAAACATACACACGCACGTACACTAATACACCTGCACACAAACATACACACGCACGTACACTAATACACCTGCACACAAACATACACACGCACGTACACTAATACACCTGCACACAAACATACACACGCACGTACACTAATAAACATTAACATAAATGCACATACATGCACACAAATACACACATGCACAGAGTGAGGTCAGTGTAGTGGTGCCAGCAGTAATATCAGGCACATTGCTATTGGTGAACAAAACAAGAATCGCACCAAATAAAACCCTTTTAAATATATGTAGCGTACATTTTTTTTTATTTTTCTTAGTGGGCCCTGCAATTCTAAAGCATCCAGTCCACAGACAGCCCTGGCCCACAGTCCTCATACTGAGCCAGGGGATCTGGAGGTACTGATTTATGGAGTATCCTCTTCTTCTTTTTTTTTTCAAGTTCCGTTACTTATGCAACGCTACTGAATCCAAAAGCCACAAATTCCCTTAGGCAAAGGAATGCCTGGTGTGCGCACAAGTGCCCGAATTCATACTGGCAGGTCAGTCCTAGCAGCTGCAGCCCAGGTGGTGTGGTACCCCTCATGGTCCTTTCAGGTCCTCCCATACAAATTCTAAGGCAGTCACTGCAGGCAAAGTGCTGGGCTCGGGCCAGTGCCCTTCTTGCAAGCACATGGAGTGGGGTGGAAAGAACTCACTCAGGCTGTCACTATAATGCTGCCTCTACCCGAACTTGCGGAGTCTGCCCCTCACATCACTACTGAAGCTCGCCACAGGATTACAATTTTGCCCAGCAGCAAGATCCAGTAGGGATGTGGGACAGTGTGAGTGACAAACTGTATCTATCTGTATACCAACACCATACATCAGAATGGACATCACGTCTGTCAGAATAGTGTGGGCATATAATCTACCATTTTAAATATATTCTACCAGGGCTCGACAAATCCAGGTGCCAGGGAGCCACTGGCTCCTAGAATTTCACCCCTGGCTCCTAACGTTTTGGGCTATTCTTTATATATTTATATACAAATATCACTGTCTGCCTCCTAAATATTCTTCCTGGCTCCTACATTTTAAACCGTTATTGAACACATATATATTTACTTATTATTTATATTAGAAGAATATATTTTGGATTTCAAGATAGAGTTAGATTTTTTGTTTATTATTTAGTTTTCACAAGAAAACAGAATCTTTTATATGCAAAAATACAATCTTTTATGAAGTTTTTAAGCAAAATTAAAAACTGGGGTATGGTGCAGTTGTACAGAATCCTTCCATAAGTGTGAAATATGGGTCATGTGACATTCTGTTCTTAACCTCTCTAAACAGGATTACTCTACTCTTCTCCACTTGCAATACTTTTCTTTGTCCAACACCACCCCCTATTACTATAAGTTGTAGCGCACCTTTGTTACAACTGATACATGAAACTCCATATAAAATATCACTAACTTTCCGGATTCAATTTTTTTTTAAAAGGGGAGCGTTTAACATCACTTTAAAGGGACACTGAACCCAATTTTTTTTCTTTTGTGATTCAGATAGAGCATGCAATTTTAAGCAAATTTCTAATTTACTCCTATTATCAATTTTTCTTCGTTCTCTTGCTTTCTTTATTTGAAAAAGAATGCATCTAAGCTATTTTTTTGGTTCAGAACCATGGAAAGCACTTGTTTATTGGTGGGTGAATTTATCCACCAATCAGCAAGAACAACCCATGTTGTTCACCAAAAATGGGCCGGCATCTAAACTTACATTCTTGCATTTCAAATAAAGATACCAAGAGAATGAAGAAAATTTGATATGAGTAAATTAGAAAGTTGCTTAAAATGTCATGCTCTATCTGAATCACAAAAGAAAAAAATTGGGTTCAATGTCCCTTTAAGCTAAATTATTCTAAAACTGAGACGCTTATTCCACCCCCCCAGCTTCTTTCGAAATCTTGAACCCCCAACTTTCTGTAACTGTCAATAATAAAATCATTACCCCAACTGCTCTTGCCCAATGCCTTGGTGCTACACTTGACTCATACCTTTCATTCACTCCTCCTCTGCTGCGATGTCAAAAGAGATGGTCAAATATTCCAAAGGGCTGACAGTACTGTTTAAAGGCAACATTGCCGGAGCAGCAATTTACCTTATTTTTAAGGGGGTGACAATGCTTCTTTGATATATTCAAATCAGCATTACCACCTATATTTAATGTGTAATGTAAATGATTCCGTCACTTAGTGTATGACGATACAATTTACATGTGTCAACAGAAACTAAACCCCTGTTTGTACAATACACTAGTTAAACATAACCATTATACACCTATAGGAGTTATGGGATTGTTGGTATATGATATATGTGTATACATTGTTTATTCTATATGTATTGTATAGTGTTATAATATGTATGTAAACTGTAAATATGAATATACTAATATTCTATTGTGCTCTTAGGTGTGTATTTTCACTTATTTATTGCGCCTTCTCAATATTTATATTATACTGAGAAAATGAATTCGCGATCACAATATTCATATTGCACAATATTGAGATTTTGATTTCACGTTAGCAATATTGTGCAATATGAATATTACAAACGTGAAATCAAAATCTCAATATTGTGCAATATGAATATTACAATCACTATTTCACATTTTCGTATTTCACAAGATTGTGATTTTGCGTTTGTAATATTCATATTTCACAATATTGCTATCACAATTTCACGTTTTCATATTTCACAAAATTGTGATTTTGCGTTTGTAATATTCATATTTCGGAATATTGCGACTGCGCAATCGTGTTTTACTTATAATATTGAGATCGCACATTAGCGAATGTGATCTCCAGTTTTATAGTTTTAAGACATGGTACGATCTCACAAGGTTCAAACTACCTGGGTCCCAAAAACATTAACCCATAATTAGTCAGGGTTATTTTATATTCATATTTATGCCTTACAAACCTTTCTTAATATTGAATTGTTTCTTACTATTGTTTGCTGCTATTGTTTTTTTTTTTTCTTTTTTCTTGCAGTATTTCTGCGCATATCTCACATTTGTCACTCAAAAATGTGCAGCAGCCTCAGACATTGGATGTCTCTACTAACTGGGAGACCTGGGGAATGAAGGCTCACTCATTCCAGCTCATTGTCTGTATCAATATGATCCATATCTCCGATCCCAGCTGTACCCAGGTTCTCTATTTTACATGACTTTCATCTCCTGCTCTACACCTGTATAAAACACTTACCCCAACCCCCAGTCTACATCTATCTGCCTCTACATTCCTACTACCCTTAACTATTCTCCTATTGGTACTCCCCTCTTCATTTGTATGAAAGCAACATTTTTTTTTAAATCTAATGTGTGTGTTGTAGTGACATATCTTAGAGATTTTATCCCTAAAATATTCACATAGCCACTTTTAAAGAAAACTGTTCAAAACACCAGGCCTATTTCATGTAAAAAAAATCCTCCCCCATACACCTTTGTAATTTTAGACAAGGCTTTGGGCCTAATCAAATCATACTCCCATATAGTCTTTGAATGGCATAAATTAGGCCACACTGTAGTGAATTGGGCATAAAGGGAAAAACCAGTGACTAGTCATCAATAGCATCTCTCCTCCTCCTCCTGAAAGATGACTGACCTTGGAGAGAGAGAGAGACAAAGGACACATTAGAGAATCTGGCTTAGTATTGTACATTCATTTCTTTGGATAAATTCTCTGTGATTGTTATATTTTAGTTATTGGTTTTGGACAAATTGGTATATAAAACCCATTGGTCTCAAGAACATTCACTTTAAATAGGCTGAGCATGCAGAAAGAGCAGACATATATCCTTCGATATCTACATAAATATTTACATGAAGGTCTCCTTGCCCCCCCCCCACTTCTTTCTTTTTGCATAGCTTTTCTATAGAGAATACAGTAGTATTTATATTTTCAATATAGGTGTGGTTTCAACATGTAAAAACAGCTATTTGAAATGACAAAATAAAGATAAAGGAGCTATTTGTAAACCATGTAATTAACCCCAGCAGGTAAAATGGATAATTGGAAATACATTAAAGGGGAGAACAAAACTAGAGTCTTGCTCTTTTTAAAGTTTTGCTGTCAGCACATTGAAGGTTCGAGAGTAGTATCCAAGTTGGAAGAGCACCCGGCGATTCAACACTCCAATTCAGGGATCCTGAGTCCCAAACAATGCTAGAACGACATGTAAGAGAAAAAAAGGAGGCGCTTTATAGGGTGAGTAAGTTCGAACAGGGTTAAAACTTCAAACAAAGACAAGTGGCAACTCCCGTTTTAGCAGGCACCACCAGTGGTGTGCCCCAGCTCACGCCTTACGCCCCACTGGTGGTGCCTGCTAAAACATTTGAAGTTTTAACCTTGTTCGAACTTACTCACCCTATGAAGCGCCTACTTTTTTTTCTCTTACAAAAAAAGAAGTCATTATTGGCACTTGCCTAATATAATTTAATCGTACTCCTTATTCCAGCAAAACTAAACTAATCCCAGAGAGATAAGGAAATAAAACTTAACATTTACTACCAATAATTCTATCTATTGAAACATTAAAAAAAATTGATTGAAACAAGTGGTATGAAAGAATCCTTCATATCCCAGTCCCATGTATTGTTGTTACTAGAAATCTCTTCTAATTAACACTATCTTGAATAATATTTCACTGTGTGTAAGTATATTAATGGGTATATAATTACTCTTTTATTAAAAGGCTTCCTAATAATCTGGGATATTCAGTGGGGCTTAACGCTATGGGGTTGATTTATCGTATGTCGAACGGACATGATTCACTATATCGACATTGCTAAATGTAGACCGCATACTCTGTCTGCATTTATCATTGCACAAGCATTTCTAGTGAAATGCTTGTGCAATTCAACCCCCTGCTCACTGGAAGCCAATCGGCCGCTAGAATGGGATGTCAATCATCCGGATCGGGATTATTTCAACCTGTCTCCTAAAAGGTGACGGACAGGTTAAGGAGCAGCGGTCTTATAACCGCTACTTCTTAACTTGCGATTCAGGCGAGCCAAGAAAGATGGGCCTCCGAAGCAGCATTCACTGCTAAATAAACCTATACTATGCAGTGATGAACTTAACATATATAAGTAAAGTCTAATATTCATATTGAGCCATCATGTTATATATAAAAAAGGCGATCTTGACCAGGGATGCCTGATGCGCGTTTCAACAAAGACAAATAGTATTGGTTGCTTATTATGATTCCTTCTATATCATTCCTAATATGACCTGGAATTTTGGGAGCGCCACATTCTGGTTTGACGCTGAGATGTATCCCTGAATTTCTTCACACGTTGCTGGCAGCAAAATTTTAATAGAAGTTGAAAACCCTTTGTGGTCTCTGGAGCAAACAGTAACAGCAAATTGTGTATCTTATAGCACAGACCTAATTGTCATCCCTTGTTAATACAGGGAAGGATATCTTCTAGACCACACTACACAAAATAAAATCCATGCATTAGCATGTTACACAGGCTTGAATTCATATCATGCAAGGTCAGCACAATCTAAAAGCTTAAAGGGACACTAAACCCACTTTTTTTCTTTCATGATTCGGATAGAGCAAGCAGTTTTAAGCAACTTTATAATTTACTCCTATTATCAAATTTTCTTTGTTCTCTTGCTATCTTTATTCGAAAAGCAGGAATAAAAGCATTTTTGGTCCAGCACCCTCGGTAGTGCTTGCTGATTGGTGGCTACATTTAGCCACCAATAAGCAAGCTTAACCCAGGTTCTGAATAAAAAAAGGGGCCGGCTCCTAAGCTTACATTACTGTTGTTTTCAAATAATAATACAGAGAGAACAAAAAATTTTGATAATAGGAGTACATTTGAAAGTTGCTTAAATTGCCAGCTCTATCTGAATCGTGAAAGAAAGAATTTGAGTTCAGAATCCCTTTAATTTCTGTGAAGCCGTGGTATGGTGTTCTATAAATACTTTTTATTAAACTCCAGGTGGCTGTCTGGATTTTGGCAGAAGCAAGCTATAAACCAAATCTACAATTAATGTTACTGTATGATAATTTATTAAAAAATCTGCCTGGTTATAGTACCGCTATCATTTTATGTTTGTTTCTTTTTTTTATGCTTTTTTCCCCTTAGAATATTTACTCCGACATACACGCAAGCCTGGATAAATGGTCTGCTTGCAACCCGGACGTTCCCTTTCTTTATCGCCTGATACTACCTCTAGTATTGTTTTGTTTTAAAGGGACATGGAACACAATTTTTTTTTCTTTCATCATTCAGATAGAGAATACAATTTTAAAAAAGTTTTTAATTTACTTCTATTATCAAATTTGCTACATTCTTATGTTATTCTTTGTTGAAGGGATATCTAGATAGGTAGTGTTCACATCTTGAACACTACGTAACAGGAAATAGTGCTGCCATCTAGTGCTCTTGCTAATGTATAACATTAGTGCTGCCATCTAGTGCTCTTGCTAATGTATAACATTAGTACTGCATGACAGGAAATAGTGCTGCCATCTAGTGCTCTTGTTAATGTATAACATTAGTACTACATGACAGGAAATAGTGCTGCCATCTAGTGCTCTTGCTAATGTATAACATTAGTACTGCATGACAGCAAATAGTGCTGCCATCTAGTGCTCTTGCTAATGTATAACATTAGTACTGCATGACAGGAAATAGTGCTGCCATCTAGTGCTCTTGCTAATGTATAACATTAGTACTGCATGACAGGAAATAGTGCTGCCATCTAGTGCTCTTGCTAATGTATAACATTAGTACTGCATGACAGCAAATAGTGCTGCCATCTAGTGCTCTTGTTAATGTATAACATTAGTACTACATGACAGCAAATAGTGCTGCCATCTAGTGCTCTTGCTAATGTATAACATTAGTGCTGCCATCTAGTGCTCTTGCTAATGTATAGCATTAGTACTGCATGACAGGAAATAGTGCTGCCATCTAGTGCTCTTGCTAATGTATAGCATTAGTACTGCATGACAGGAAATAGTGCTGCCATCTAGTGTTCTTGCTAATGTATAGCATTAGTACTGCATGACAGGAAATAGTGCTGCCACCTAGTTCTCTTGCTAATGTATAACATTAGTACTGCATGACAGGAAATAGTGCTGCCATCTAGTGCTCTTGCTAATGTATAACATTAGTACTGCATGACCGGAAATAGTGCTGTCATCTAGTGCTCTTGCTAATGTATAACATTAGTACTGCATGACAGGAAATAGTGCTGCCATCTAGTGCTCTTGCTAATGTATAACATTAGTACTGCATGACAGGTAATAGTGCTGCCATCTAGTGCTCTTGCTAATGTATAACATTAGTACTGCATGACCGGAAATAGTGCTGTCATCTAGTGCTCTTGTTAATGTATAACATTGTTGCAAAGCTGCTGTCATATAGTACTGCAGACACATGCACACTCCTGAGCTTAGCTTCCTGCTTTTCAACAAAGAGAATGAAAATTTGATAATAAAAGTACATTGGAAAATGTTTGTGTTTTTTTGTCCCTTTATGCTGTCTCATTTTATACCCTACAGGGTCTTTTTAAAGGGGCAGGAAACCTCTTGCAATCTGGTGGTGTGCTCCTCACTTACGGGGTAAGTTTGACTTCCTGTGTCTTAGTGAATTGTATTAGAGATAAAAGAAATATTATTACTTTAAATCTAGAAATGTGATAAAGACAAACGAATGCAATTTTTCTTCTTTGTTTTCAGACCTCATTTTAATAATTTCACAAAATTATAAATTTCAGAACTTAAAATGACTGAAAAGCTTTTATAGAACTAAATATGTAAGCATGTGCTAACATTATTTAACTCCTGATTAAAGGGACACTGTACCCAAAAATTTTCTTTTGTGATTCAGATAGAGCATGACATTTTAAGCAACTTTCTAATTTACTCCTCTTATCAAATTTTCTTCATTCTCTTAGTATCTTTATTTGAAATGCAAGAATGTAAGTTTAGATGCCGGCCCATTTTTGGTGAACAACCTGGGTTGCCCTTGCTGATTGGTGGATAAATTCATCCACCAATAAAAAAGTGCTGTCCTGAAACCAAAAAAAGCTTAGATGCCTTCTTTTTCAAATAATGATAGCAAGAGAACGAAGAAAAATTGATAATAGGAGTAAATTAGAAAGTTGCTTAAAATTGCATGCTCTTTCTGAATTACAAAAGAAAAAAATTGGGTACAGTGTCCCTTTAACTGATGAAATACTGTATATCATTTCTAATAAGCTATATTTTACTTCCTAGCCATATGCCGTAAATGGGATTCTGACTCCGCAGAGCAACGTGGATTTTCACCTAAGCTTAAAGAGGAGGTAAAAAGACTGAATATCTTTCGTTAATACAGTAAATTATTTTTTTCTGCCCTTATCTTAAGAAGCATTTACCAAGTTAGATACGCTCCACTTTCAGGAATATTTACAGTAACATGTACATCTATTCAGAAGGTTTAAAAGCCATCATCTGCCTCTGGTATCATGTAAACACGTAGCAGTAAATGCGCATTACAACCTGTATGGGCATTACAAGTCCTTTTCGTCATGCAAGGGGATTACAGATCAAACACAGTTTTCAGCGGTCCCCCACAATACAGGCCAAGGAAACGTGGGTGGCACTCCCAGGCTTTATGAGAGTGCCGGTCGACATCCCGTACGCACGTGGTGACGTCACAAAGGGGCTGAGCCAGGATTCACCAATAGCTACAAGGTAGCTGAATGGAGGAGGTTTTTCTAAACCTTCGATCTCAGCTCTGACGGCAGCTACAAAGCTCCAAGACCCCTCATTTTGAAAGAAAATCACTCGCTCTTTCAAAGGGTGATAGTCTTTGAGCAATACTACAAATCAGGTCTTGGAAAATAAAGTAAAAGAAACGCACAGGGATTTGAATGGTAATAGTACATTATAAGTTATATTAAAAAAAAAAAAAAAAAATTTTGTATGTCTAGAGACCCCTAATAAAAAAAATTCAGTAGACAAGTCCCTTTGTTTGTATAATCAGTTGTGGTAATGGTGAACACCTTGCAAGAAAAAAAGTGTTTTTGTTTCTGTACTGCACTCTAATCTATATTATAGGCCCCTATTTCACATCTGGCTACCCTTGATGACAATTTACTAAGGTGATCACGGTGTGATCACAGCAGTGGTCAGTGGGCCATTTTCAATATATTTACTAAAATCTACCCAAAAATTTTTTTTTAAATAATATATTGTGAATCTGTATGGTCTGTTGAAAAAAAACCAATATATAATTTGAGTGGGTCACTCACTAAAATTTGACTACAATAGGGTTGAAATGTAAATAGAAAGAAAAAGCTCAAAATTGGCTCAGCACTGGGGTGAAACAAGGCTTAGCAGCAAAAGGGTTAATGAAGCTCCCTCAATAAAAATGGTTTTATGAAATCCTTTTAAATTATTTGCTATGTAGTCATTAATATAAACATGTTTTTGTCTTTGGAAGAATCACCAGAACCTGTGATGTCCAATTTTCATATACATCCTACTTGAAAGAGAGCAATGGTCATGTGGTATAAATGTCTTCAGTGTGGCCATAGTCATCTCATTTTATATAAAAGTTCCCTCCTTTCAGGTAGTTGAACTGAGACACTTTTGATGAATAAATTGAACCACATGACTACAAAGTATTTGATAATGTAGATGATGTGGAAATTCTTTCCCAGGTAATCAGAGTAGACAAACCACGGATGACGATCCATTACTGGGTCGCAACATCATGTTTACTGAGTCGCAGTAAGATTTATGAGAGTGTTTTGTGTTGTATAGGGAGTGTTGTCTGTGTTATTACCTTTTACAACATTTTCAAGTTTAACTACAATCAGGAATAACATAATTTATGTAAGAACTTACCTGATAAATTAATTTCTTTCATATTGGCAAGAGTCCATGAGCTAGTGACGTATGGGATACAATCCTACCAGGAGGGGCAAAGTTTCCCTAACCTCAAAATGTCTATAAATACGCCCCTCACCACACCCATGATTCAGTTTAACGAATAGCCAAGTAGTGGGGTGAAAAAAAGGAGTAAAAAGCATCAAAGAAGGAACTGGAAATATAATTGTGCTTTATACAAAAAATCATAACCACCATAAAAATGGTGGGTCTCATGGACTCTTGCCAATATGAAAGAAATTAATTTATCAGGTAAGTTTTTACATAAATTATGTTTTCTTTCATGTAATTGGAAAGAGCCAATGAGCTAGTGACATATGGGATAGTAATACCCAAGATGTGGAACTCCACAGAAGAGTCACTAGAGAGCGAGGGATACAAATAACAACCATTTTCCGCTGAAAAAATTAATCCACAACCAAAAAAATATAAGGTTTTTTTCTCATAGTTGAAAAGAAAAAACTTAAACATAAGCAGAGGAATCAAACTGAAACAGCTGCCTGAAGAACTTTTCTTCCAAAAACTGCTTCCGAAGAAGCAAATGCATCAAAACGGTAGAATTTAGTTAATGTATGCAAAGAAGACCAAGTTGCTGCTTTGCAAATCTGATCAACTGAAGCTTCATTCTTAAAAGCCCACAAAGTGGAGACTGATCTAGTAGAATGAGCTGTAATTCTCTGAGGTGGGGCCTGACCCGACTCCAAATAAACCTGATGAATCAAAAGTTTTTACCAAGATGCCAAGGAAATGGCAGAAGACTTCTGACCTTTCCTAGAACCAGAAAAGATAATAGACTAGAAGTCTTCCTAAAATATTTAGTAGCTTCAACATAATATTTCAATGCTCTTACCACATCCAAAGAATGCAAGGATTTCTCCAAAGAATTCTTAGGATTAGGACACAAAGAAGGCACGGCAATTTCTCTATTAATGTTGTTAGAATTCACAACCTTAGGTAAGAATTTAAATGACGTCCGCAAAACTACCTTATCCTGATGGAAAATCAGAAAAGGAGATTCACAAGAAAGAGAGCAGATAATTCAGAAACTGTTCTAGCAGAAGAGATGGCCAAAAGGAACAACACTTTCCAAGAAAGTAGTTTAATGTCCAAAGAATGCATAGGCTCAAAAGGAGGAGCCTGTAAAGCCTTCAAAACCAAATTAAGACTCCAAGGAGGAGAGATGGATTTAATGACAGGCTCGATACGGACCAAAGCCTGTACAAAACAGTGAATATCAGGAAGTTTAGCAATCTTTCTGTGAAATAAAACAGAGCAGAGATTTGTCCCTTTAAGGAACTTGCCGATAAACCTTTATCCAAACCATCCTGTAGAAACTGTAAAATTCTAGGAATTCTAAAAGAATGCCAGGAGAATTTATGAGAACACCATGAAATATAAGTCTTCCAAACTTAATAATAAATCTTCCTAGAAACAGATTTACAAGCCTGTAACATAGTATTAATCACTGAGTCAGAGAAACCTCTATGACTAAGCACTAGGCGTTCAATTTTCATACTTTCAAATTTAATGATTTGAGATCCTGATGGAAAAACGGACCTTGAGACAGAACGTCTAGCCTTAATGGAAATGGCCAAGGATGGCAGCTGGACATCCGAACAAGATCCGCATTCCAAAACCTGTGAGGCCATGCTGGAGCTACCAGCAACACAAACAATTGTTCCATGATAATTTTGGAAATCACTTTTGGAAGAAGAACTAGAGGCGGGAAGACATAAGCAGGTTGGTAACACTAAGGAACTGCTAACGCATCCACTGCTTCCGCATGAGGATCCCTGGACCGGTACCTGGGAAGTTCCTTGTTTAGATGGGAAACCATCAGATCTATTTCTGGAAGACCCCACATCTGAAAAATCATCTGGATGGAGCGACCACTCCCCCGGATGTAAAGTCTGACGGCTGAGATAATCCGCTTCCCAATTGTCTATACCTGGGATATGAACCGCAGAAATTAGACAGGAGCTGGATTCCGCCCAAGCAAGTAACCAAGATACTTCTTTCATGGCTTGAGGACTGTGAGTCCCACCCTGATGATTGACATATGCCACAGTTGTGATATTGTCTGTCTGAAAACAAATGAACGGTTCTCTCTTCAACAGAGTCCACACCTGAAGATAGCACAGAGTTCTAAAATATTGATTGGTAACCTCACCTCTTAAGATTTCCAAACCCCTTGTGCTGTCAGAGATCCCCAGACAGCTCCCCAACCTGAAAGACTTGCACCTGTTGTGATCACAGTCCAGGTTGGACGAACACAAGAGGCCCCTTGAACTATACGATGGTGATCTAACCACCAAGTCAGAGAGAGTCGAACATTGGGATTTAAGGATATTAATTGTGATATCTTTGTATAATCCCTGCACCATTGATTCAGCATACAAAGCTGGAGAGGTCTCATATGAAAACAAGCAAAGGGGATTGCGTCTGATGCTGCAGTCATAAGACCTAAAACTTCCATGCACATAGATACTGAAGGGAATGATTTAGACTGAAGGTTCAGACAAGATGAAACCAATTTTAATAGTCTCTTGTCTGTTAGAGACAGAGTCATGGACACTGAATCTATCTGGAAACCTAAAAAGGTGACCCTTGTCTGAGGAATCAAGGAACTTTTTGGTAAATTGATCCTCCAACCAGGTCTTTGAAGAAACAACACTAGTTGATTTGTGTGAGATTCTGCAGAATGTAAAGACTGAGCTAGTACCAAGATATCATCCAAATAAGGAAACACAGCAATACCCCGTTCTCTGATTACAGAGAGTAGGGCACCGAGAACCTTTGAAGATTATTCTTGGAGCTGTCGCTAGGCCAAATGGAAGAGCGACAAATTGGTAATGCTTATCTAGAAAAGAAACTGATAGTTGTCTGGATGAATCGGAATATGAAGATATGCATCCTGTAAGTCTATCGTAGACATATAATACCCTTGCTGAACAAAAGGCAGAATAGTCCTTATAGTCACCATTTTGAAAGTTGGCACTCTTACTAAACGATTCAAAATTTTCAGATCAAGAACTGGCCTGAATGAATTTTCTCTCTTTGGGACAATGAATAGATTTGAATAAAACCCCAGACTCTGTTCCTGAAACGGAAGTGGTATGATTACCCCTGAAAACTCCAGGTCTGAAACACACTTCAGAAAAGCCTGAGCCTTTACTGGATTTGCTGAGATGCGTGAGAGAAAAAATCTTCTTACAGGAGGTCTTACTCTGAATCCTATTCGGTACCCTTGAGAGACAATACTCTGAATCCATTGATTTTGGACAGAATCTGCCTAAATACTTTGGAAGAATCCTAATCTGCCCCCTACCAGCTGAGCTGGAATGAGGGCCGCACCTTCATGCAGACTTGTGGGCTGGCTTTGGTTTCTTAAATGGCTTGGATTTACTCCAACTTGAAGAAGGTTTCCAATTGGAACCAGATTCTTTGGGGGAAGGATTGGGTTTCTGTTCCTTATTTTGTCGAAAGGAATGAAAACGATAAGAAGCTTTAGATTTACCCTTAGGTCTTTTATCCTGAGGCAAAAAAACTCCCTCCCCCCCCCCCCAGTGACAGTTGAAATAATCAAATCCAACTGAGAACCAAATAAATTATTACCTTGGAAAGAAAGAGATAGTAATCTAGACTTAGATACCATGTCAGCATTCCAATGTTTGAGCCACAAAGCTCTTCTAGCTAAAATAGCTAAAGACATAGATTTAACATCAATTTTGATGATATCAAAAATGGCATCACAGATAAAATGATTAGCATGTTGAAGCAGTAAAACAGTCAATGGGAACAGCACACTCACAGGTATAAGTGCACGAACGACCTCAGGACGCTGCCCAGTCCTGAAACATGTAGACAAATGAAGTAGGGTCTTCAGCACTTATAAAAGTTTAATGACACAGAGTTATAGCGACGTTTCGGGGTCACAGCCCCTTATTCATGCTTGAATAAGGGGCTGTGACCCCGAAACGTCGCTATAACTCTGTGTCATTAAACTTTTTTAAGTGCTGAAGACCCTGCTTCATTTTGTCAGCATGTTGAAGCAAGCGAACAATGCTAGACAGATCAGGATCCATTTCCTGTTGCGCTAAACTTTCCAACCAAAAAGTTGATGCAGCTGCAACATCAACCATAGAAATGGCAGGCTTGAGAAGATAGCCAGAATATAAATAAGCTTTCCTTAGATAAGATTCAAGTTTTCTATCTTAAGGGTCCTTAAAGGAAGTACTATCTTCCATAGGAATAGTAGTATGTTTGGCAAGAGTAGAAATAGCCCCATCAACTTTGGGGATCTTTTCTCAAAACTCCAAACTAACTGCTGGCAAAGGATACACTTTTTTTAAACCTTGAAGAAAAGATAAAATAAGTACCAGGCCTATTCCATTCCTTAGAAATCATATTAGAAATAGCATCAGGAACTGGAAAAACCTTTGGAGTAACCACAGGAGGTTTATAAACAGAATTTAAACGTTTACTAGTTTTAGTATCAAGAGGACTAGTTTCTTCAATATCCAACGCAATCAACACTTCTTTTAACAAGGAACAAATATGATCCATTTTAAATAAATAAGTAGATTTGTCAGTGTCAATATCTGAGGTAGGATCTCTGAATCAGATAGATCCTCATCAGAGGAGGATAATTCAGTATGTTGTCGGTCATTTGAAATTTCATCAACTTTATGAGAAGTTTTAAAAGACCTTTTTACGTTTATTAGAAGGCGGGATAGCAGACAAAGCCTTCTGAATCGCATCAGCAATAAAATCTCTTATATTCACAGGGATATCATGTACATCAGATGTTGAAGGAACAGGCATTGTACTATTACTGATGGATACATTCTCTGCATGTAAAAGCTTATAATGACAACTATTACATACCACAGCTGGAGATATAATCTCCACAAATTTACAACAGATACACTTAGCTTTGGTAGAACTGTTATTAGGCAGCAGGGTTCCAACAGTGGTTTCTGAGACAGGATCAGATTGAGACATCTTGCAAATGTAGGAGAAAAAACAACATATAAAGCAAAATTATCAATTTCCTTATATGGCAGTTTCAGGAATGGGAAAAGAATGCAAACAGCATAGCCCTCTGAAAAAGGCAAGAAGCATATAGGAATGGGGTTTTAAATAATGAAATTATTTGGCAACAAGTATGACGTACAACGCAAAATGAAATTTTTGGGCGCTAACAACATCCGGAAATGACACACACGTGTCATTGCAGACGCAACCTTGTGCAAGGAAACTCTGCGTCAACTAAGACGCCGTAAATGACAAATCACTGGACGTACGTTTGCGCCAAAAAAATTTAATGAAAATGCAGTCAATTTGAAAAAAGACTATACCCCAGGTAAGAAAAATATTTTCCTAAATATGTTTTTTCCCAAATATGAAACTGATAGTCTGCAAAAGGAAATATACATAAACCTGACTCATGGCAAATATAAGTACAATACATATATTTAGAACTTTATATTAATACATAAAGTGCCAAACCATAGCAGAGAGCGTCTTAATTAATGAAAACATACTTACCGAAAGACACCCATCCACATATAGCAGATAGCCAAACCAGTACTGAAACCGTTATCAATAGAGGTAATGAAATATGAGGGTATATCGTCGATCTGAAAAAGGGAGGTAGGAGATGAATCTCTACGACCGATAACAGAGAACCTATGAAAAAGATTTCCTGCAAGGAAAACCATAGAATTCTATAGGTACTCCCCACATTCACTGTACTCTGAGAGGAATCGGGCTTCAAAATGCTGAGAAGTACATATCAACGTAGAAAATCAAGCACAAACTTACTTCACCACCTCCATAGGAGGCAAAGTTTGTAAAAACTGAATTGTGGGTGTGGTGAGGGGTGTATTTATAGGCATTTTGAGGTTTGGGAAACTTTGCCCCTCCTGGTAGGATTGTATATCCCATACGTCACTAGCTCATGGATTCTTGCCAATAACATGAAAGAAAAAGTATGCACGCTTTTTAGTCAGATATGTTAATGTCGATATGTTGTATATTACGTCAGAAATTTTCAGTCCAAACATAAAAGTAGGGTTGCAATAATAATATAATATGTAGTATCATCGCACTGGGTCTTGGGGAAGAGTTTGAAAAACCCCGGCATAGCCAAAAATGACCCCTTTACCTTAACCAATACAAATTTTAAGGCCTAGATTTAGAGTTCGGCGGTAGCCGTGAAAACCAGCGTTAGGAGCCTCTAACGCTGGTTTTAGGCTACCGCCGGTATTTGGAGTCAGTGATTAAAGGGTCTAACGCTCACTTTTCAGCCGCGACTTTTCCATACCGCAGATCCCCTTACGTCAATTGCGTATCCTATCTTTTCAATGGGATCTTTCTAACGCTGGTATTTAGAGTCGTTTCTGAAGTGAGCGTTAGAGCTCTAACGACAAAACTCCAGCCGCAGGAAAATAGCAGGAGTTAAGAGCTTTCTGGGCTAACGCCGGTTCATAAAGCTCTTAACTACTGTGCTCTAAAGTACACTAACACCCATAAACTACCTATGTACCCCTAAACCGAGGTCCCCCCACATCGCCGCCACTCGATTAAAAATTTTTAACCCCTAATCTGCCGACCGCCAACTACGTTATACTTATGTATACCCCTAATCTGCTGCCCCTAACCCCGCCGACCCCTGTATTATATTTATTAACCCCTAACCTGCCCCCCACAACGTCGCCGCCAGCTACTTACAATAATTAACCCCTAATCTGCCGACCGCAAAGCGCCGCCACCTACGTTATCCTTATGTACCCCTAATCTGCTGCCCTAACACCGCCGACCCCTATATTATATTTATTAACCCCTAATCTGCCCCCCTCAACGTTGCCGACACCTGCCTACACTTATTAACCCCTAATCTGCCGAGCGGACCTGAGCGCTACTATAATAAAGTAATTAACCCCTAATCCGCCTCACTAACCCTATCATAAATAGTATTAACCCCTAATCTGCCCTCCCTAACATCGCCGACACCTACCTTCAATTATTAACCCCTAATCTGACGACCGGAGCTCATCGCTACTATAATAAATGGATTAACCCCTAAAGCTAAGTCTAACCCTAACACTAACACCCCCCTAACTTAAATATAATTTTAATCTAACGAAATTAATTAACTCTTATTAAATAAATTATTCCTATTTAAAGCTAAATACTTACCTGTAAAATACATCCTAATATAGCTACAATATAAATTATAATTATATTGTAGCTATTTTAGGATTAATATTTATTTTACAGGCAACTTTGTAATTATTTTAACCAGGTACAATAGCTATTAAATAGTTAAGAACTATTTAATAGTTACCTAGTTAAAATAATAACAAAATTACCTGTAAAATAAATCCTAACCTAAGTTATAATTAAACCTAACACTACCCTATCAATAAATTAATTAAATAAACTACCTATAATTACCTACAATTAACCTAACACTACACTATCAATAAATAAATTAAATACAATTGCTACAAATAACTACAATTACATAAACTAACTAAAGTACAAAAAATAAAAAAATATTTACCAACATTAGAAAAATATTACAACAATTTTAAACTAATTACACCTACTCTAAGCCCCCTAATAAAATAACAAAGACCCCCAAAATAAAAAATTCCCTACCCTATTCTAAATTAATAAATGTAAAAGCTCTTTTACCTTACCAGCCCTGAACAGGGCCCTTTGCGGGGCATGCCCCAAGAAAATCAGCTCTTTTGCCTGTAAAAAAAAACATACAATACCCCCCCCCCCCCAACATTACAACCCACCACCCACATACCCCTAATCTAACCCAAATCCCCCTTAAATAAACCTAACACTAAGCCCCTGAAGATCTTCCTACCTTGTCTTCACCTCAACAGGTATTACCGATCCGTCCTGGCATCCGGTGCTGAAGAGGTCCAGAAGAGGCTCCAAAGTCTTCCTCCTATCCGGCAAGAAGAGGACATCCGGACCGGCAAACATCTTCTCCAAGCGGCATCTTCGATCTTCTTCCATCCGGTGCGGAGCGGGTCCATCTTGAAGCAGCCGACGCGGATCCATCCTCTTCTTCCGTTGTCTCCCGACGAATGACGGTTCCTTTAAGGGACGTCATCCAAGATGGCGTCCCTCGAATTCCGATTGGCTGATAGAATATTCCTACCTTAATTCCGATTGGCTGATAGAATCCTATCAGCCAATCGGAATTCGAGGGACGCCATCTTGGATGACGTCCCTTAAAGGAACCGTCATTCGTCGGGAGACAACGGAAGAAGAGGATGGATCCGCGTCGGCTGCTTCAAGATGGACCCGCTCCGCACCGGATGGAAGAAGATCGAAGATGCCGCTTGGAGAAGATGTTTGCCGGTCCGGATGTCCTCTTCTTGCCGGATAGGAGGAAGACTTTGGAGCCTCTTCTGGACCTCTTCAGCACCGGATGCCAGGACGGATCGGTAATACCTGTTGAGGTGAAGACAAGGTAGGAAGATCTTCAGGGGCTTAGTGTTAGGTTTATTTAAGGGGGGTTTGGGTTAGATTAGGGGTATGTGGGTGGTGGGTTGTAATGTTGGGGGGGGGGGTATTGTATGGTTTTTTTTTTACAGGCAAAAGAGCTGATTTTCTTGGGGCATGCCCCGCAAAGGGCCCTGTTCAGGGCTGGTAAGGTAAAAGAGCTTTTACATTTATTAATTTAGAATAGGGTAGGGAATTTTTTATTTTGGGGGTCTTTGTTATTTTATTAGGGGGGCTTAGAGTAGGTGTAATTAGTTTAAAATTGTTGTAATATTTTTCTAATGTTGGTAAATATTTTTTTATTTTTTGTAACTTAGTTCTTTTTTATTTTTTGTACTTTAGTTAGTTTATGTAATTGTAGTTATTTGTAGCAATTGTATTTAATTTATTTATTGATAGGGTAGTGTTAGGTTTAATTATAACTTAGGTTAGGATTTATTTTACAGGTAATTTTGTTATTATTTTAACTAGGTAACTATTAAATAGTTCTTAACTATTTAATAGCTATTGTACCTGGTTAAAATAATTACAAAGTTGCCTGTAAAATAAATATTAATCCTAAAATAGCTACAATATAATTATAATTTATATTGTAGCTATATTAGGATGTATTTTACAGGTAAGTATTTAGCTTTAAATAGGAATAATTTATTTAATAAGAGTTAATTAATTTCGTTAGATTAAAATTATATTTAAGTTAGGGGGGTGTTAGTGTTAGGGTTAGACTTAGCTTTAGGGGTTAATCCATTTATTATAGTAGCGATGAGCTCCGGTCGTCAGATTAGGGGTTAATAATTGAAGTTAGATGTCGGCGATGTTAGGGAGGGCAGATTAGGGGTTAATACTATTTATGATAGGGTTAGTGAGGCGGGTTAGGGGTTAATACATTTATTATAGTAGCGGTGCGGTCCGCTCGGCAGATTAGGGGTTAATAAGTGTAGGCAGGTGTCGGCGACGTTGAGGGGGGCAGATTAGGGGTTAATAAATATAATATAGGGGTCGGCGGTGTTAGGGGCAGCAGATTAGGGGTACATAGGGATAATGTAAATTGCGGCGGTTTACGGAGCGGCAGATTAGGGGTTAATAATATAATGCAGGTGTCAGCGATAGCGGGGGCGGCAGATTAGGGGTTAATAAGTGTAAGGTTAGGGGTGTTTAGACTCGGGGTACATGTTAGAGTGTTAGGTGCAGACGTAGGAAGTGTTTCCCCATAGGAAACAATGGGGCTGCGTTAGGAGCTGAACGCTGCTTTTTTGCAGGTGTTAGGTTTTTTTTCAGCTCAAACAGCCCCATTGTTTCCTATGGGAGAATCGTGCACGAGCACGTTTTTGAGGCTGGCCGCGTCCGTAAGCAACTCTGGTATCGAGAGTTGCATTTGCGGTAAAAATGCTCTACGCTCCTTTTTTGGAGCCTAACGCAGCATTTTTTTTGAACTCTCGATACCAGAGTTAATTTTATGGTGCGGCCAGAAAAAAGCCCGCGGAGCGTTAACAGCCCATCTACCGCCAAACTCCAAATCTAGGCCTAAGTGCTTTAACACAAACAAACTGATTGTAAAAAAATGTCCAAACGCTTCCATTTTTAGAAGCTTGAAATAGGCCAATTTACAGACTGAAATACATTAAAGTATTTGTAAGGATTTTGCTTGTTTAGAGAATTATCAGACTCAC